>NW_007257457.1:0-41053 GCF_000164805.1 Carlito syrichta
GAAATATCCCATGCTCATGGATCGGAAGAATCAACATTGTGAAGATGTCCATCTTACCTAAGGCAATCTACAAATTCAATGCAATACCCATTAAATTACCAACAACATTCTTCTCAGACCTAGAAAAAACAACACAGGAATTCATACGGAAACACAAACATCCAAGAATAGCCAGAACAATCCTCAGCAAAAAAAAAACAAAGCAGGTGGTATCACAATACCAGACTTCAATCTTTACTATAAAGCTACAATCATCAAAACAGCTTGGTATTGGTATAGGAACAGGCATATAGATCAATGGAACAGAATTGAGATTCCAGAAGCAAAACCTCAATTTCTCAACCAACTCATCTTCGACAAAGCCCCCACCACCTACCAATGGGGAGAGGAGAACCTATTCAGTAAATGGTGCTGGGAAAATTGGCTGACCACATGCAGAAGATTGAAACAGGACCCCTATCTATCCCCATGCACAAAGGTTAACTCCAAATGGATCAGAGACCTAAATGTAAAACCTCAAACCATAAGAACCTTAGAAAAGGAAGGAAATACTCTCATGGAAATCGGAACTGGCATCCAATTCCTGTACAAAACCCGAAACCCACAGGACTTAAGAGAGAAGATAGACAAATGGGACCTTATTAAACTGACAAGCTTCTGCAAAGCCAAAGAAACCATCAAGAGAGCAGGGAGGCAGCCTACAGACTGGGAAAAAGTATTTGCCAACTCTAGGTCTGACAAAGGCTTAACATCCTGGATCTACAAGGAACTGAAACGTACTGAAAAGAAGAAAACAAACAACCCCATTATAAAATTGGGAAAAGATATGAACAGACACTTCACAAAAGAAGACATTCGAGCAGCCAACAAACACATGAAGAAATGCTCAACCTCACTAATCATCAGGGAGATGCAAATCAAAACCATACTGAGATACCACCTAACTCCAGTCAGAATGGCAATTATCAACAACTCAAAAAATAACAGCTGCTGGAGAGGGTGTGGTGAAAAGGGAACACTTCTACACTGTTGGTGGGAGTGTAAACTAGTGCAACCTCTGTGGAAAGCAGTGTGGCGATTTCTAAAAGCTCTAAAAATCAACCTTCCCTATGACCCTGCAATCCCCCTACTAGGAATATACCCTGAAGAACACAAATCACTCTATAAAAAAGATACCTGCTCATGTATGTTTATCACAGCGTTGTTCACAATAGCAAGAACCTGGAAACAGCCATGCTGCCCATCAAAAGAGGACTGGATTAAAAAAATGTGGTACATATACACAATGGAATACTACGCAGCCATAAAAAAGAACAAAATCATGAATTTCGCAGCAACCTGGATGGAACTAGAGTCTATAACACTGAGTGACTTCTCACAGAAACAAAGATCCAAATATCACATGTTCTCACTCATATAATGGACCTTGAACATCCAATGCAATACTATAAGAAAATGACTGATGGTACTGGGAAACTATAGGGGGGAGGGGGATGGGATTAACAGTAGCAAATATCTGTCGGGGGATGGGAAAACACCTCTTATCAACAGGGTGCCTGAATGAAACGTAATTGTACACCTAACCCTTAACTGTACCCCACAAAACCATAATAAAAAATACTGGTTAATGAAAAAAAAAAAATAGTACCTGCCTTTCACAAGGGGTATATTTGAGAGCTATATACAATAATTTTTTCAGTCTAAAAGCCCTGAGGATGCTATTCAGAAGTGGTTATGAGCATTTGCTGGAGTATGAGTCTATGGCTAGCATTTTTAATATAACTGCAGTGTTATGATTGTATAGTCTTAATGGAATAGCTCAGGCTACGGCTTCCTGCAGGTTAAGAAGGCTTCTAGCTGTTCAGTGCATAAACAAAATTTTTTTTTATAAGAACCTTTGTGGATGGGGATAGCAGTATCCTTAATGAGGGATATAATTTTTCCAAAAGTCAAATAAACTCACTAAGCATTGAGCCTCCTTTTTAGTTTGAGGAGTGGGAAGCGATAACAATTTATTCCAAGGTTATATGGTATGTCACATATTCCTCTAGCCTATGTAATCATCCAAAGCTTTTATAGGCTGTGCAGGGTCTTGAGTTTTAGTACGATTAATCAACCATCCCCAGCCAGAAAATGATTTATGACTTTAGTACAGTCACTGTTAACTTGATCCTCAGTTTCAGAAATAATTGTAATATTGTCAACATATTGTAATCTAGGTTACAATCAATTTGTCTTATATCTAGATCCTGCCTCACCACATTATTTCAACTTTTCCAGTTGAAATATCCTTGGGGGGTAATACAATAAATGTATATTTTTGACTGCTCTGAAAAAAAAAAAAAAAAAAAAAAGAAATTAAGGTAGAGTCTGGGTGACAATGTGAGACCCTGGGCAACAAAGTGAGACTCCAACTCAAAAAAAAAAAAAAAAAAGAAAAGAAATTAAGGTAGAGTCATAAAAAGAGTGTGCCACATAGCTTTTAACATGCTCATTAAAAATTCTGATCACATTTTAGCTTTATAAAAGATCTAGAGTTGTATTTTTAAAATATGAGACATACATGTGATTAACAACTTGTCAGGGCGTCAGAAAACATGTGTTTTACTATCAGGGTTTCAGAAAACATGTGTTTTTCTTTCATACCTCTGTCAAGTTTAATAATGCAGACTTCAAGTCTGTTAACTTCAGTTAACTGATCATCTTTCTTAAGAAATATTGAATATTTGATCTAGAATGTGGCTAATATCAATTTAAAGGAAATTAACTTTTCTATTTCATATTGAAATACAACTACATTCAATGAGTCAAAGTGATTGATGAAAAAGCATTCAACCAAAGGTAAACAATGAAAAATGCAATTGGAGAGTTCCTTGGACTTTCTTTGTGCTAAATTATTTTTTGAGGAGAAAAAAAATCTTTGTCAAGAGTAAGTATTAACTGCTGTTTCACGGTGTGCTTGACAAAACAGAGAAAAGTGCTTCTATTGTTCCTATTTTTTAAATGGCTTCTCCATCCATATCCAACAAAACCAATTATATAAAGATTTTTATATCAGATATCTTTCCCTGAATGACATCAGAAATTCAGGCTATACATTAAGTAGAGAAGATAACCTTTCCCTCTGAAAAAAACCATAGGAAAAACTTCAATTAAAACCTAAGATTAGGCCAGGCGAGGTGGCTCATGCCTGTAATTCCTGCACTTTGGGAGATTGAGGTGAGAGGATTGCCTGAGCCCATAGGTTCGAGACCAGCCTGGGCAACTTGGTGAGACCTCACCTCTACAGTAATAATAATAATAAAATTAGCTGGGAGTGGTGGCATGCACCTGTAGTTCCAGCTGCTCAGAAGGCTGAGACAGAAGGATCACCTGTGAGCATGCCACTGCACTCCAGCCTGGGCAACAGAGTGAGACTCCAACTAAAAAAACAAAAAAACCCCTAAGATTAAAAACAATTTGACTATATTTTTAAAATAAAAAGATACATAAAATATTACATTAGTATGCTTTAAAAACAACACAGGCAACCTATTATGAATTCAATGCATACTAAACAAGTCTATCTAAATTATTATTGCCAATTCAAGGAAGAAACTTGAAAAGAGAAGAGAAACTGAAGTAATGTGGAGTAACAAATTCCCAGATAATTCACAAATATTTTTATAATTGTTTCTAAAAACAAAATACACATACATCCAAAGAACAAAAACCAAAAATAAACACAGCTCTGTCAGATTATAAAGAGAAGTGCGGCCGGGTTTGGTGGCTCAGCCTGTAATCCCGCGCTTTGGGAGGCCGAGGTGAGTGGATTGCCTGAGCCCGCGGGTTCGAGACCCGCCCGGGGAACTTGGCGAGACCTTGTCTCTACAATAAATCAAAAATTAGCCGGGCGTGGTGGCGTGCACCTGTAATTCAAGCTACTTGGAAGGCTGAGGCAGAAGGATTGCCTGAGCCCAGCAGACCGAGGCTGCGGTGGCCGGGAGCAGCCACTGCACTCCAGTCTGGGTGACAGAGTGAGACTCCAACTCAAAAAAAAAAGAGAAGTGCAATTGACATCTTTGTTATTAAAAAGTTTAATTCTATCAAGCTTGGAAATATAATTATATTTTAAATCATTTTATATTGTCTTATATATACACAGTTATCCCTCAGTACACTTGGAGGATTATTTCAAGACCACCTGAGTATCCTCAAATCAGCACATACTCAAGTCCTTGAGGAAACCATTCAGGTATATGAAAAGTCAGCCCTCCATATATGAGAATTTTGCAACCTATATTTTTTATCTCCATTTGGTTGAGAAAAAATCCAGGTATAAGACGACCTGCTCCATTCAAAACCATGTTGTCCGAGGGTTGACTATAGCTTCTTTTTTTATACAGTAGTGAGTTTTTTTTCCTTTTTAAAATATACAATGACATATAGAAGAAACAGAACAACACAGTTCATTGATACCATTACCCAGAATAATCTGCTGATATAAAAAAAAAGTAAACACAATAAACACACATGATTAGATAATTCAACAGCTATCCAGGCAATCTTTGCACCAACTGCTTCAGGTACACAAATTATTGAAATCTCTCCCCCCTTCCTTTCTACTGGAGCAAAATCAATCATACAACTTTAGACACATGTTTATAGAGAAAATAGTTTATTTCATGGAGAAACATTTCTGCTCTACAGCATTTTTGGATACTGTTGCAAAGACCATGAATTTTTTTTTTTTTTTTGAGTTGGAGTCTCACTCTGACACCCAGACTGGAGTGCAGTGGCCGCTCCCGGCTACCGCAGCCTCGACCTGCTGGGCTCCGGCGATCCTTCCACCTCAGCCTTCCAAGTAGCCGGAATTACAGGCATGCGCTACCATGCCCGGCTGATTTTTTGATTTTATTATAGAGATGAGGTTTCACTACCCCAGGCGGGTCTCGAACCCATGGGCTCAGGAAATCCACTCACCTCAGCCTCCCAAAGGCGCAGGATTACAGGCTGAGCCACCAAGCCCCGCTAAGACCATGAATTTTTAAATATAGAAGAATATGTTTTTACCTCTCATTCTTGTTGGGTCTAATGAAATTAAGGTTCTTTTCTCAAATGAGAATAACACATATTTCTTTGGGTATTTAGCACTCAAATTCTTATCTTTTATTATTCCTGTCAACTAGTATAAATATTTGGTGTTATTTTTTAAAATCACTGGTGTCATATGACACTGTAGGAGTAAACACTTTGAGCAAAAATTATTGGTAACCTGTTATAACTATGAAGCCATGTTTCTGACACACCTAAAATACTGCTATTTGACAATCCCATTCCTCTCTGATTCATGTCCCCAACTCCCAGAGAGTTCTTACTTTCCCACTAGTCTCAAGTCTCTTGACAAAAATTTTGGCAGATGATCTTAACTTTCTAATTTATTGAAATAACTGAAATCATCTGATGTGTTCTCTCAACCATCTGTGGTAGCTAGCCCCCAAAACCACATCCAGCAATACAAAGCTAGTCACCTAGTTAAACTGTAGCAATTTCCTGACCCACAGAAATGTTCACTGCTGTTTTAAATGCTATATTTTAAGATGATATGTTATATAAAATAGATAAGTTAATGTATTCTATTTAATTATTCGTAGAGCTTGTATATATTACATAAGTCCTCTCAAATTTAAAAAGTACTCTTCCCTCCGTTCTTCCATCTCCTACCAAACTCTAGAGAGTTCACACCAATCATGCTACTAAAACTGCTTTCTTAAAGGTCAATCGATAGTCTCATAATTGCAACATCAATGGTCTCGGTTTCCTTCCATCGTTTTGATGTCTATGCAGCTTTTGATGACTGGAATCTTTACATTCCTGGCTTCCACAACACTGAATTCTCCTTAGCTCTGATTCAGGATCTCTGGACTAATGCTCTAACTTCCTTCTCGTGTTATATTTTTATTCCTACCCATTAAATACAGGAATTCTGATTTGAGTCTCCACCTTTTCCCACAATTGGCATGATGACAGTAACAACAGCAACCAGCACAATTAAAATGTATTGACCACTTATGTGTAAGGCCTTATGCCATATATCATCCCATACATGTGTAGCCCTTCCATTAACTCTTTTGTGCCTAAATACACCCTGCAATTCTGGATAATCTATTGCTTTAGTTGAGCTTTTTTTCCGTTTCCAGGAATAAACTACATTCCAAATGCCTTATTCTTCAGTTTACCATCAATCATCTCCCTAGAATTTAGAATAGTGCTTGACATTTAGTAGGTGTTTAGGAGCACAGAGTAAAAAATTTGTTGCATGAGTGACTGGAAAACCCTACATATCCCTTCTAATTCTCTAGCTATTGATTATAAGTTCAAAAATCTTAACTCTAACATAGGGTTGAATCTATGACACTGGCATTTTGAAGGCCAAAAGCAGCCAAATATTGGCAAATGCATTTACTTAACTTAGACAATATTGCTGTAAGACAGTTTCACTGTTATGACTATAAAATACAATCAAAATAATTATAGTATTGAGAAAATAAGTCTTGGGGGATACTTCCTAGAGAGAAAAGGGAAGAGGGATTAGAAGCATCTCAGGTAAGGTTTAAGATATTAAAAGCTCATAGTAGCAGGTAGACAATCAGTAATAGTAATCATATTTGTAAGCAAATATGATATTAAAATCCTCCACCATGTTCTAGTAGTGGTCCTCGGCCACAGCCATCCGGGCAGTGTGAAACCCTTACATAATCTAGGCTCTTCTCTTACAGAAAATTTAACACCAGAAGGATCATATTAGTTTACAACCTCTAAGAATCAACTACATTAAGATGTGTCCAATGTCACACTCTCTTACCTTCTTTTTTTCCAAAGACAGTTGTAATAAAAAAAACCCATAGGAAGTCCGCCTATTTTGCTGCAGAAATTTTGTACAGCAAATTATCTATTACACCACCCAGTGTTTCTAAATAAAAACCCACATGAGAAATTCTATTCAAGGAAAAACTGTCTCTCTGGATAAACCAATATGCTTCTTCTTTCTGACAGCATGGTAACTTATATTTCCCTGTTACACTGGGGAACTAAACTAAAACTAAAGTTCAGTTACAGCAATATTACTGATTTTTAAGTTAAATAAGTTTGCATTTTATGATTTTTCTTTAGTTCTATACTTACCTATATTTTACTGATTATATTTTGTCTTCTGTTGTAAGTTTTCTAGGAAAACATTGTAAGTAAATATAACTCATACCCAACTCATCATTATTATACAACCTTTTCTAATACATCTTATTGTAAGTGGGAGATTGACTTATTGTTAAATTATCATTTTACTTTTGAAGATAAAAATTTAGATAGAAAGCCAAAACCTTCAAGCTATTGATATTATACTTATCAGTTAGCAATTATTACTGAGTGCCTATTATATCTCATATTGGTTAGAACAAAATTTTTCAAACTTGCTGAATAATTTGAGATGCCCTTAAAACTGCTAAATTTTTGAAAGGGGTCTCAGAAAGTACGATAGGGCCCTTTATGTGGTTTATTTTATGACATGTTCTCAGAAGGATATAAATATATGGTTTTAAATATAAAAATGCTCTGAAATTTTAAAAAATGTAACTTGATGTGGGGAGGTGGCAGGAGGGGATTCTGTTATCCAAACAACTTATGAGCCACCCACACGTACACACTCACACATGAGGCTAAAATGCCAGCTGCTAACATTTCAGAGGCCATATTTTCTTGGCCATCTCTGCATGCTAGAGAGCACTAAACACTCAATAAATAGTTACTCAGTGTCTGGATTCTATTATAGCTTCTGTATTATTTATAACCCATAACATATTTTTATATTTTACATTTTAAAAAACTTGGCTAACCAGCTAACCTATAAACAAGCTTAAACTAACAGGAAAGTTCTAAGTATTTCAAAAGCAGGAATAGTTTTCAGGGAGCAAATAAATTTTGGAGAAGAAAGAAAAAAGAAAAGAAATATGTTTGCTTTCAAATGAGAGCCAGCATCTACCCATGTATATTACCAATTTCTTGTTCCCAGCTTAAGATGGGCTCTTAACACCACTTGGCAGGCAACCTTTTCAATTGCTTTCATTCTCATTTCAGCAGTTATTTTAAAATTTTTTGTCACTTTCCTTAAGTTACCTACCTAATCACCACCGTGGCCCCAAGTACCTTACAAGTTATGACCATTTTAACTTATTTCTTCCTTTAAGCCTTCAGGAGATGAAGTGCCCACCTCCCATTAAATATCCCTGACCCATTTTGGTCCCAGCTTCCCTGGGACTTTGTTTTAGCACTTAGTTCCTTTTTTTCCCCTACATCTTCAACCTCTTCTCTCTACTGGCTCCTACTTACCAACTGAAAAACACATTTTAGTCATTCACATCCTTTGATGCATCCTGTCGTTGAATTTCTCTTTTCCTTGCCGAAAAACTAGGTCACACTGGTCGTTTGCACTTCCTCACTCCCTCCCACCTGCTTCACTCTTCCATGAACTGTAATCTTACTTCCATTCTCCCACTCCCTCAGCAAAGGTCACCTATGTCTTCCTAAATGACAAAGAATGCTTTTCTTTTCTTTTCTTTTTGAGGTGGAGTCTCATTCTGTTGCCCAGGCTGGAGTGCAGTGGCACGCTCACCGCCACCCCAGCATCAACCTGCTGGGCTTCGGCAATCCTTCCACCTCAGCCTTCCAAGTAGCTGCGCTACCATGCCCGGTTAATTTTTTAATTATTGTAGAGACAGGTTTTGCCAATTGCCCAGGCTGATCTGGAACCCGCGGGCTCAGGCAATCCACTCACCTCGGCCTCCCAAAGTGCTGGGATTACAGGCTGAGCCACCGAGCCTGGCCTGCTTTTCAGGTCTCATCTCACAAGACTGATATGTAGCAATTGCCACAGGTTTAACACTCCTCTCCCCTGGTTTTCCTAATCTCAGTCCTCTGGTTCTTTCACGCTACCCATTTCTGCTTGGTTTCCTCTACGGATTCACTGTTCTTTTGCCCACTGGCTAGATGCTGGTTTCCTTTAAAGTTCTACCTCCAATCATCCTTCATTTTATAAACTCCATCCTTATTAAGTGATTTAATTTAATTCTTATTAAATAACTCCTGCTATCATTCAATAATATTGAAGTTTTAATTAAACAGTCTAAATTTGTTGCCGTGATTTTTTTTTTCTTGCTCTGCAGGTCCCCATACGCAATTTTTGCTCTTCTCAACAAAAGGAATATCCTACCCATATTTCAAATTCAAAATGTCCAAACCTCTTCCTTCCAGCTAAACCTGTTTTTCCACCTCAACATGTCTCATCTCAAATACAATTCACATGCCAGACATAGTAGTTCTCCCTCTTATGTTCATCAAATCCTGAGATTCTGCCTGCTTAACTTCCATTGTATCCATCTTGTCTCCATTTCTGCTACCAGTTTAAAATCCTTATCTCATTTTCAACTGGACCGTTTCAAACATGAAGAAATCTATGCCCAATCTCCTCCACCTTCTATTTTTCCTCCACACTGTTATAGGCTTATCTTCCGAATACACAATTTTGTTCTGTTCTGCTCCCCTACTTAAACCCTTAAAAATGACCTCAAAGTCTACAGGATTGTCTATGCTTTTTGGCATTATACACTAGGTTTTTCTGATCTGCCTTCTTCATCTGTCTGTGCTCCCTGCCTCCAAGCACCTCACACCCAATACTCCAGCAAGCACTGAATTACCTGTTAGAGGTCTACAATCTGTTGGTCTTGCTGTTCACTCTGTGTCACTCACCTCTGCTTTTCTATTTAGCAAATTATTAGTAAACCTTCAATATCCAACACAGACATCATCAGCTCTGGAAAGCGACCCACAACCTCAGATCTTTGGGTAGAAGATGTCATTCCTCATCCATGCCACCACACACAGTACACATACTTGTCTCTCATACTCAACACCTGCTCCAGAAGGATCAGTCATCTTCTTTGAAGAATTAATTCACCTGGGTGAGGAATGTGTAAATGAACCCAGGTTTATTTAGTTATTTGACAAAAATGATCTCTTTATAGATTCTATTCTCTACAGGGCAGACCAGGAGCTGTCTGAGACTAATGGAAATTTAGTACAGGAAGTCCCTAACAAACGAGTTTCGCTCCGAGAGAGCGTTTGTAAGTCCATTTTGTTGTAAGTACAACAAAGTTGGCCTAGGCACCCAACTAACACAATCAGCTATAGTATGTATTTAACAAGCTATAATGACACCCAGTGAGGAGAGAAATAACACATAAAAAAAGCAGGCGTGCATTGCTAAAGTTCGTAACTTGAAGGTTCGTATGTAGGAGACACTGTACAGGTACTGGAATAAGACTGAAAACATAGAGTTCTTTAGTTTAGAGATTTAAGAATTGTTGAAGTTATATTGGTTTAAATTCTGGTTCTGCCATTTATGAGCTCTGTGAACTTGAAACAAAGAACTGCTCCCACCATGTTTTCCTGTTTCTGAAATGGGAATAATATATACCCCTGAGACTGCTGTGAGGATTATATGACAGAATAGGTACTCAGTAACTGCTAACATGATAAGAATATGTGATATTTGATGAATTTATGAATATACTGGTTATGAGATATTTCACAAGTTATAAATATTTAAGATTAAAAACTAAGCCGGGCTCGGTGGCTCAGCCTGTAATCCTGCACCTTTGGGAGGCTGAGGTGAGTGGATTGCCTGAGCCCGCAGGTTCGAGACCCGCCTGGGCAGCGAGACCTCATCTCTACAATAAATCAAAAAATCAGCCGGGCATGGTAGTGCGCGCCTGTAGTTCCAGCTACTTGGAAGGCTGAGGCGGAAGGATCGCCGGAGCCCAGCAGGTCGAGGCTGTCTGGGTGACAGAGTGAGACTCCAACTCAAAAAAAAAAAAAAAAAAAAGATTAAAAACTAAATGGGGGAGCATGAATTTATTTTTCAAAACCTACTTACCAACACATTAACTTAAAAGTAATGTTTTAACAGATGTTTTATATTTTTCTCTTTTGACTTTAGTGCTGTCTCATGTTTAAAAATTTTTGTAATCCTGGTAACAGAAAGAAGCATAAAATCACTAATTTCATCTATTTTCCTAAACCTGACAAGACTGAGTTTCAGATACTTCCTCCACCTCATTATTCAAGAACTCTATCATTTTAAAGTAAGATTAAAAATAAAATGACCAAAAGACAGATTGAATCAACAAACATCAGAAAATTAGAAAAAAAAACAGATACAAAATAACGCATCTGTACTAAAGACAGCCATTATTCAAAAGCATCAAATTAAAGCAGAACACATAAAAATCAAGAACCACAAAAATATCAACTTCAAAATGGCAGGATCATGAATAATTTTTATTTTCTCTTTGTCATTTACCCATTTTTAAACATTAAGAATATATCATACTTTGAAATAAAAACACTTAAAAAGTCTTTTTGAAAAAATGAACTGCCAGGTGAAAAACAGAATTATAAAGCTGTATATTCCATATGATTCCAACTATGAAGGTCACCAAGGTTGTGGTGTTTTGTTACAATAGACACAGGAAACTAATACAACCCTCTGCTAAATAAAATTTATAAGAAGCCATTGGTTTGAACTGAGCTCCTGCACTAGGCCCAACAGACCAAAACAAAATGGAGTGACTCATGCTGAGGTCCACAGACAGCACCAAGCCAAAACCAAGGTGTCCATCCGACCTTCAAAGAAATCAGGAGAGAAAGAGAGATAATAGTCAAGTCCCCAGACAGGCCAGTTTTAGTCAGCATGATGAGAAAGTCCCCTCTGCTTTAATCTTTACAAGGAAAGTAACTTTGAAACAACCAATCCGCTCTTTGTTCTCTGTTTCTGCTTTCTTCAGTACTTTTCTGTCAATAAAGCCAACCTTTCCTGCTCAGCTCTGTTCTAATTCTATAGAATAAGGTGCTGCCTGATT
The DNA here is from genome assembly GCF_000164805.1 of Carlito syrichta. Lineage (NCBI taxonomy): Eukaryota > Metazoa > Chordata > Mammalia > Primates > Tarsiidae > Carlito > Carlito syrichta. Next base: position 11,952 of record NW_007257457.1, read on the forward strand.
TCCTAGAATTGCAAATAAAGCCAATTAAAATATTCAAAATAAGCCGGCTCGGTGGCTCAGCCTGTAATCCCGCGCCTTTGGGAGGCTGAGGTGAGTGGATTGCCTGAGTCCGCGGGTTCCAGAACCGCCTGGGCAGGCGAGACCTCATCTCTACAATAAATCAAAAAATTAGCCGGGCGTGGTAGCGCGTGCCTGTAATTCTGGCTACTTGGAAAGCTGAGGAGGAAGGATCGCCGGAGCCCAGCAGGTCAGGCTGCGGTGGCCGGGAGCGGCCACTGCACTCCAGTCTGGGCGACAGAGTGAGACTCCAACTCAAAACAAACAAACAAACAAAAAAAATATTCAAAATAAATTTATTGTAACTTGGTCTTCTACTGATTTATTAAAGCAGTATCAATTTGTTATTTCACAGTTATGGAGCCCAGAATTCAGGCCATGATCAATTTTGATGGTCAGAAATTAAGTGTTGGAAGGGATCTTGGAGGCTCCAATCAGTTCCTTGCCTCTTCCAGTTTCTGGTGGCCATCCTAGCTTGTGGCCTCATCATTCCACCTCTGTCTCTTGAGTCACCCTGCTCTGAAATCTTCCTCTGCCCACCTTCCCTTATAAGGACTCTTGTAATTACGTTTGCCACCACCATCTTTCCCAAGATCCAGAAAGATCTCCCTATCTCAAAGGTCCTTAATTTAACCATATCTGCAAAGTGTTTGCCATGTAAGGTAAACTTCAGAGATTCTGGGATTCAAATATTATCAGTATACCCTAGTGGGCTATTATTCAGCTGAGAGGATGTATGTCTTTTAAGACCCAAGAACAAAGTGTCAAGAAATAACCCTGCTATCGTCTTTTTTGATATTCACAATCTGGATGCTTTAAGTATATATATAAAAAAACTGCTCCTACAGTGATTTTCTTCTATCCTAGCCCAACATTACTCCTGGATATTGCTAAAAGTAACCTTCTATCACTCTTTTTGTTTTTTGAGTAGGGGTCTTATTGTGTCATCCAGGCTGGAGTGCAGTGGCAGGATCACAGCTCACCATAGCCTCAACCTCCAGGGCTCAGGCAATCCTTTCACCTCAATTACCCAAGTAGCTAGGCCTTTTTTTTTTTTTTTTGTAGAGACGAGATCTCGCTATGTTGACCAGGCTAGTCTTGAACACCTGGGCTCAAGCAATCCTGCCTCAGCCTCCCAAAGTGCTGGGATTACAGGCATGAGCCACTGCGCCCAACCACTTCTATTACTTTTAAGAACAATTTTACATAGAAGAAAACACTATCTAGATTCAAGTCTGTTATAACAAAAACTAATTAGTAGAAAGGAAAAAAAAGAAACCTAACAATTACTTACAAATATGATATAAATTACTTTACTTACAAATATGATATAAATCTAACATTAAACAAGGAATTAGATATTAAATATTAAGCTCCTTTTCTCAGCTACCCATAAGTAACTGAAATATACAACACGGTAGTTATACATGGTTCACATGCAGTAATAAGTTTTAAAATGTACTGGCAATTTCTTTTTGCTTATGTTAGACAGTGAATATACTGGTGTTGTTATTCATACTCTTTGTATGTCTATAATATTTCCATAATAATTATTTTGTAATTAAGTATTTTAAAAAGAGTACACTGTAATCTTCCTTCATAAATCCTAGAAAATGCATGACATGCCAAGGTTCATGTCAATGTCTAGATTTACAAGGGTTATTCTATCAAATTTCATTGTTAACTACAAACAGGTCAACTCTTTGAATATGAAAACATTCTTGCTTCCTTATTAACTCTTTAGACGAGGGGAGAAAAGGTAGTGAAAACAAGAGAGTCTCCACATAACCAGAAAACAGATACATTTGATTAAGTCCCAACAATCACATCCTTTGCAACTATGTGTTATTAATCTTAGTGACCTAGCTCCTGGAAGAATTTTGCTGGCTAGATGCTAGCTGCTGCAGTTCCTCCTTTCTTGTCACTAGCAGCTTGTTCTCAAAGGAAAGACATGTTTCTGATATACTTATAAAATCATACTTTCTTACTGACTTAAACTGTAATTTCAGACATTTATTCACAAGGAAATAGTATAGCTCCAAGGAAAATTTATGCATATAAAAAATACCTACTTACTGACAGAAAAAAAAATCATAGTTCATCTGAACTGGAAAAGAAAGCAAAGATGTATGCTAGACAGCAGACAAGCTGTCTACCAGATATTAAGAAGATCCTGACTCCTAATCTTAAACCTCTTCCACTGGAAATCTTCCATGCTAAATGATGGCTGGGGGAGAATTCCATCTGTATTAATAAGTCAAAGATCCTGTGCTCTAGACTTGTGGTTTTTTACATTTAGAATGTAGTTTTCAGACACATACTTTAAAAATGTCAGAAATAAAAATCTCAGACATTGTAGGATTTTTCTAAGATACATATGAGGGGACTTAAAACAATTTGTGGAAAACTGGAATTCAAATATAAAAATAAAAATTACAAAGTTTATTTCCCAACATATGCTCCATCAACTTCAAGACAATTTTGCAAGCAATGCTATGAGCCATTTAGTCTATCCCTAAAGAACCGAAAGCCCTGGGAATGTAAGCATGTCAATGCAGCATTTTTTTACATTATTAACTGAAGAAAAATGGGTATGCCTTTTACAGATGTTTTATTATTAGGAAACAAAAAGAAGTCAGAAGGAGTTAAATCAGGACTGTAAGGTGGATACCTAATAAATTCCTATCAGAACTCTCACAAAATTGCCCTTGTTGATGAGATGAATGAGAAGAAGCATTGTTGTGGTGGTGAACTCTCTGATAGCTTTCCCAGACATTTTTCTGCTGAAGCTTTGGTTAACTTTCTCAAATAAGCAAATGTTATTGTTCTTTGTTGCTTGAAAATGTCATCAAGCTGGAATATTATTCAACTATCAAAATGAATAAAATAATGTCTTTTGCAGCAACTTGGATGAAACTAGAGGACATCATCCTGAGCAACCTACTTCAGGAACAGAAAAGTAAACATTTCACATACATTCTCACTTATAAGTGGAAGCTAAGTGGGGATGGTGGATACTCCTTTTTTTTTTTTTGAGTCAAGAGTCTCACTTTGTTGCCCAGGCTGGAGTCCAGTGGCATACTCATGGCCACTCCAGTGTTGACCTGCTGGGCTCAGGCAATCCTTCCACTTCAGCCTTCCAAGTAGATGGAACTACAGGCACACGCTACTGCGCCTGGCTAATTTTTTAATATATTGTAGAGATGAGGTCTCATCAAGTTGCCCAGATTGGTCTCAAACCCCTGGGCTCAAGCAATCCTCTCTCTTTGGCCTCCCAAAGTGCTGGGATTACAAGCCTGAGTCATCGTACCCAGTCAGTGGGTACTCTTAAAGCCCAGACCAAAAACTATGTGTTTCCCTCAAAGGTTTTGAGAGAGAGAGAGAGAGAGAAAGAGAGAGGGAGACAGACACAGAGAGTGAGCGAGAGAGAGTCAACAAGCAAAATGTGAACCTCCCAAAAAACTGTTGCCATGTTTGCTTTTGATTCACCTGCTTGTGCTCTGTCTGGACTACTTCTACTTCTTGGTAGCCATTGTTTTGATTGTGCTTTGCCTTCAGGATCATACTGGTAAAGTTGTATTTCATTTCCTGATACAATTCTTTGAAGAACTGCTTCAGGATCTTGATCCCACTTGTTTAAAATTTCCATCAAAACCTCTGCTCTTGTCTTCGGGTGATCAGGCTTCAAAATGGTTTTGTTGCCCATCAGGTGGAAAAGTTTGCTCAATTTTTATGTTTCAGTCAGAATTGTGTAAGCTGAACCAAATGAGGTATCTATGGTGTTGGCTATTAATTCTGTTGTTAATCCCTGATCTTTTCTTCAAAAATTGATGCATGGTCATTGCTTTGTTAAGCTCTGGTGTGTCTACATGGCTCTTTGAGCTATGGCTGCCATGTTTCCTAACCTTGGCCCCCTCCCCTGCCTTGAGGAGGTGAATCTCCTCTCTCTCTCTCTCTCTATATATATATATATGTACACACACACACATATATGTATGTATGTGTGTGTATGTGTATGTGTGTGTATATTTTAAATAAACTATATATTTTAAAAAATTGATATGGATGTTCTGCCACTGCAGGCTTCTTTAACATTGTCTTGTCCCTTCTAAAGATGAGTTATCCATTTGTAAACTGCTGATTTCCTCAGGACCATGATATTGATGTCAAATGAGACTGATATTCATCTGCAGAATACCGTGGAGTTAAGCAACAAGCCCCTTTTAGGCCCTTAAGGAACTGAGGATAGGAAGCCTTGTCCTCATATCTATGAACATTTGTACCCTTTCTTTTCCAAATAAATGTGGATTTGAGAGCGTGCATAGTCATTAGGTTTAAGCAAGGAAAAATGCTATTTAAATTAGGTTTCAAATTTCACAGAGAGTGCCAGAAGGAGAGCCTATTGGTAACCAAATCAAACCATCAATCTTTCAAAATACAATCAAACAAAAAGTCCCCAACAGTAACTGGGTGGGCCAGTGTCGCAGCCACAGGTATTTTATTTACACATGAGTCTGATGTGTTTCAATGAAGAGGCAAAAGGTTTAGGACTCAAGTAAACTGTGGAAATAAAGCTCTTCTTAATCTCCCCATTAGCATTCAAGATAACAGGAAGAAACAACACATCATGAGGGAAGAAATAAAATTTAAAAGTTGGAGGTAGGGGGATGGTTGAGGAATTACTGAGGATTATGGTGCCTTGTAATTCAAACTATTTTAAGGCTCAACATCTTCCTCTCTCACCTCCAAAAAAATTTTGTGACAGATTTGGCAAGGAGCCAATAGCTAGTCAAATGAAACAAAGACATTCTAAAAACTGTAGAGCTGAGGTGGCTTTTTTGCATTCTAATATGAGGGCTTAACACAGGTAAGAGAAGGATATTTGGAAATAATGGAAGGTTACCATTATTATTGCTGCTATTATTTAACTTTAAAATCTGACCTGTCGACCTTACTTTTTTATTATTCAAGCTTACGACACCTGAAGTTACACAAACTGAAAATGTAGGTTATACAAAACTGAAAATGTTCAGAGCGAGTTAGGCTTTATAAATCTATACATGTGGCTTACTGAAAGGACCTCATGTGGTAGGTGCTAGCAAAAATCTACATATATAAACTCAGGATTAATTGAAGAAATATCAAAACAAACCCAAGATACAGAAATCCCAAAATATGATTCCTAGATTAAATGCTTAAGCTATAAATGCAAGAGAGAGCCGGGTTCGGTGGCTCAGCCTGTAATCCCGCGCCTTTGGGAGGCTGAGGTGAGTGGATTGCCTGAGCCCGCAGGTTCGAGACCCGCCTGGGAAGCGAGACCTCATCTCTACAGTAAATAAAAAAATCAGCCGGGCATGGTAGCGCATGCCTGTAATTCCGGCCTCTTGGAAGGCTGAGGCGGAAGGATGTAGTGGGTGAATCTGAGTACCATCAACAAAACACTGAGGAAACTACAAATGAAAGCTAAACTCATGTGAATTTGCAGAGGGGTTAACAGCCATCTATTAATGGCCTAATTAAAGAGTTAAGTTATGTTAAGTTAGGTTAAGTAATGGAATTATATATACTTTTGACATGCCTATCTTAAATTTATACCCCAGAGATCTCATTAAAATAAAGTAGTTTGATATCAAGCCAGCAGATTCTCAATTTGCCAAAAAGCACTGTTAGAAGAAATGTCACAGAGAGAAGGCAAAATACAACGGCCATGGCCCTAAGGATACAATATTTGAAGTGTACCTTTTAATGCCAATTCATTCACCATTCAATTTCTGACAGCAGAACAACCTTGTTATTTAAGGGTTATACTGGGCAGGTTCATCCAAATTTTCAATGGATCTTAGAGTTTCAGGGTTCTTGGGTACAAATAATTACAAAATTCTTTCATGATTAACAAAGAGTTATTTACAGTATAAAAAAAAGGTTCCTAGCCAGGCTCGGTGGCTCGGCCTGTAATCCCGCGCCTTTGGGAGGCTGAGGTGAGTGGATTGCCTGACCCCGCAGGTTCGAGACCCGCCTGGGCAGTGAGTGAGACCTCATCTCTACAATAAATCAAAAAATCAGCCGGGCGTGGTAGTGCATGCCTGTAATTCCGGCTACTTGGAAGGCTGAGGCGGAAGGATCGCTGGAGCCCAGCAGGTCGAGGCTGTGGTGGCTGGGAGCGGCCACTGCACTCCAGTCTGGGCAACAGAGTGAGACTCCAACTCAAAAAAAAAAAAGGTTCCTGTCAATTCATATTATCAGATAGTTTATGGAGATTACATAACAATGTTTAATAGTCAATGTGTTTCTTAAACACTAATAGAATGAAAAAGATTTTGTTTTTAAAGAACAGCAGTCTTCACAGATGTAGAGAACAAAGAAACACAAAATATAAGCTCTCAAATTGTGTTATTCATTGATACGGTCGAAGAAGCACAAAAAGAAAAAAAATAATTCAATATATATTTCGTGAGTACCAATTGTTTGCCAGACATATCTGGGTTCCTACTAGTTTAAGAGTTCATCCTTAACTACATGTGGTTTTATTTAATGCTGTCTGGATTACAGCTGTGAGCCACCACGCCAGGCCTATACCAAATATTTCATGTAGTATTCATTGTCTACATTCCTAGTACAGTATACACTTCTAGTGGCTTTCAAAAATGCCACTTTAGCTTAGATTACTATTACTATTATCTTATCTGATAATCATATATTTTACATCCTATTACCTTGTAATTGTAAGATTACAAGATGGAATATAAAGTAAAACCACAATTTTTCCTTCATTTATCCAGATATTTCAACATAAAAGCTCATATTTAGAGTTACTGAAATCTTTGCCAAATGTTTAATATCATGTATTACAGCTTTTCTATTCAAAAGTAAACCATATCCCAGAAGAAAATTAAGTTCCATGGTAAAAAGTTCGGAAAGAGACATTAAAACTAGTAAGTTCTGCTTTTAAAAAAAAGCCCTTATGGTCTCTTATTCCCCACATTTACTTGACCACAGACCCTCATTTTCATGTAACACCACTTAGGACCTTTGAGCACTTCTCAAGCTCCATAAAAGTTAAGGAAATAAATGCTCCTTAGTAGGTACATGGTAGGATAAATGAGTAGATTAATTTAATTATTTGGAAATGAACAAGATATATAGGTGCATGCATGATTTTTAGAAACTTGGCAAGGAGACTCTTTGCATCAGTAATTTTTCATTCTATATTCTCCTTTCATTTTCCTAGTATTTCTCCATACCTGTCTTTAGTAATAATCTTCTAATGATTATTTCTCTTACATTGAAGAGCTATGATTAGAGGTATCTGGGACTAAATGCATAAGAGAAAATAGCGTAAAGTACATTTTTGCCATTAGAATTCCATGATTATCCAGTCTACGTTAAACATGGAAGAAGTTAAAATCACATCTGCCACTCTGTAATTACATAATAAATATGGAATATGCATTTCTGGCAAATTGGTTTAAAAACTGCAAATCTATATATTTTACATATTTCAAATATTTTTAGTTAAAAAAATTTAATAAGAATTTTGTAAAAGCAGCATTTGTTTTCTCTCCCCACAGTAGCTATTTGTGAATGACTTGTAAGCCCTCACGAATCTTTGTCACAGTCCATGAAATAATCTGATTACTCTGGAAACCTTAAGTGAACCTCCTATTACCATGGTAAAGTATTTTACTAAAAATAAGTGAAAATAAACAGGGTATGCATGATGTCCAAGGTCACACAAACGAGTCAGTATAAAGAGGTGGTAATAGATTTCTTGAGTATTATCACCCAGTCTCCATCTCTAATGGCTAACCCTCCTTTCTCATGAATATACAAGCTTAAGTATACCCCCACCTCTGTCTCATGTGCCAATCCTGGAAAATGGCACAGTGGGGACAGTTCACAAAATAGAGATATTTCAGGAAAGCCTCACATAATTGCCTGGCATTTGAAGGTACTAAACTTTCAGTATTCTTTTCCTATTCCCAGCCTCAACATCATTTTTCTAGAACTCTTTAAAGCATCTAATATTCCTCAAATTCCCTACTTGATATGTGTGTGTACTAACAAACATGATCTCCCTCCAAGGAAATAAATATGGTAATTTTATGCTAACCTTTAAAGAATATAACGGTTTATCTTAAGTAAAGTATTGCTATTTTAACCTCCAGGAGAATATTCTGAAGACCTGGTTGCCAGGTCTATCTATTATAAAAATATTATCAAAATCATGTTCATTATGAAACAATGACTTATAGATTTTAATTACATAATACCATAAGATCAAAATATGGAAAAAATGCACAAAACACTCCCCTTTAGTTTCATGATAAAACATGAACACTTAGGATAAAAAGAAAATCGCAACAAAACATTTAAATAAGATTATCTTTCTATCCATTAACATACTATAGAGCTCAGAGGAAGTAAAGAGCCCAAAACGGCAAAACTATTATCAAGCTCCAAACACTTCTGTAGTTAATCTGATAAATGAAGATAGAACTATCTCTAAATATGAATTAGACACCGTGTAACAACTTATATTTGACAAAGTATTGTCAATCTCATTTTATTTCAGAATATTTTAAATGACCAACTGTATGACAAAGCAAACTTTTACTTCTAAACCACCTAGTTAACAAAATACACATATTTCTGCAATATACTCTCACATTTTCTTTAATGATTTTTTGATCTTATGCTAAATGGGTCTTACCTATTACTTCAGCAGATGTAGTATAGAAATGTGAAGGCAAAATTTAAAATTTCATTAAAACACAAGAACAAAAACGCTATACTGTTCAAAAAGATAAACCCTGAAGACTCTCGGCACACAATTCTGCCAGCATTATTCAGCACAAGTGAGCAAATGAAATTTGTGGAGAACACGAAGGCGTATCATCATAGCAATTTATGAACTTGTCACCTCAGAAATGTACTGGAAATACTTCAAAAGAATAAGATTTAGACTGCAGAAACTATTTTCTCCCTATCTCAGCTAAGTTGCTTACTACCTAAAGCTTCAGCATAGTACAAAACAGCAGATATAAGTAAATACACAGCCTTGCTAGGAATAACTGATAGATTAGAACAAAATAGAACAAAATAACGAATTAACTCACCAAATAGCCTTTTGCTAAAAATCTGTATTCTTCTCTTTGGCTCGGGCTTCTGGTTTCTAAAGACAAATTATATGCTTCCTGACAGAATGATGACAAAAGGGCACACCATGATCTCTTTTCTGCTCTTCCCACGAGAAGAAAAAACTGAACCATACTGCAATCTCAGAGTAAGTACTTCACAGGAGCATGCTCAGTATCTAATTTAAATGTCTTGGTATTTCATCTCAGCACATGATGACCTACTTCCAAACAAACTCACAGGGCTGCAAATTCAATGAAAGATTATTAACTACAATGAACTAAACAACCATCAAATGATAACTGATTTGTTTTTAACTTCATAATCTTTGTGACTCATTTAACTGAAAATGATTATTTCTACATATTTACTAAAACAAGTCCTTAGGCTTCAATATGTAATTAACTATGCCAACATAAGTATCCCAAGATGCTGGAATGAACTGGAAGTTGCAAAACACCCAGGATGTGATCTCAAATATAAATATGCACACTAATAAATTAAGCAAACTATGAACCATTCATTTTTCACTTTTCAACCTCTTATTCTGTTCTCTTGCCTGTTCACCAAGTGAAACCATCTGCAAACTATATATACTGGCATTTTAATTTCTCCTTTGGAAATATTAGTAAAGATTAATAAACAGAAATATTTAGTATCTTTACTAAACATGTTTCCTATCTTCAAACTTCAGTGATAGGATTTTCCCATCTGTAGATTATTGATAAACCTATAAAAAAGAATCTTTAAAAAGACTGCATTTTTAAAAACAAGTATTGGGAAAATGCCACAAAAATCAACCAAATAGTCTGTGAATGTATGTTTATGCCATCAAATTAATAATTTGCCTAGTTTACTAAGTAAATTGCTGCAAAGGCCATTAGTTTTGTGAGTGGAATGATGAAAATATGGTCAAGAACCTTATCCTCTGGCTCCACTTCAATCTTCCATAAATCAAAATCTTGCACAGCCCCACTTTCAAAATTAGTCAGTAAGTGCTTTCATATCTACTTCCTATTTTCACCTTGGGCACACCAGCCAAAATAGGAAGTGTTCGGGCACACTTAACACGCACAAAGCCAAGGACAGGAACCCACTGAAAGAGTGGAGTTGATGCCATTTTTAAACGGGCCCACATGCTAATTAGCGTTTTTCCCTTCTTTACAGCCCTTCCTCTTCACATCTACCACTTCCCTATTGTACTCCACCCACCCACACAAATGTCTCATTTTTGAGACTAGTAGCCTCACACTCCTCTACCCACCAGTCTCCTAATTAACATGGTAGGTTAATTAACATAAGAAGACACAGGAAACAGACAAATCCTGTGGCAGTAGCTGATGAGGTCCTTCATAGATGGTGGGATGAAATCATCAAACGATACAGAGAGGTCACAACAATTAAAATGTTAAAGAAATATATATTTTTTAAGTCACAGAAAACAATTTATGGAGCCACATCTAATTCCAATATCTTACCCAGAAAAAAAAAAATACTTAGTTCAAAGAAAACTAGCAACATACTATTTTCTTTCAATTCTTATTGCCGGTAAGATTAGGCAAGTATAACTACAAGGTCTATGGGTACTGCATGCAACATAAGCATTCTACTTGTAAAGAAAAAGCCGAGGAAAAGAAAGAGCACAGAATAAAAGCAAATACCAAGAGTACCAAACATATCAAGAAGTGTCAATAAGCATGTTTTGTGTACTGTTACCTCTAAATACTCTATGTGTCAGGGTAGACAGTCTGTAGAAAAAGTAAGTACCTAAAGTTCTCAAGGAAAGCTCTATGATTCCAGAATGAGAAAGTACAAGTTCCTATTTAAAAACCGACAAAAACAAACAAACAAACAAAAAAACCTTTCTTTTTATACTTGGGTGTATAAATACTTATCAAGAACAAGTTATACATGGAAACAAGACCAAGTACAATTATCTCTATTTTTAAGAGTTCAACTAATAGGGCTGATGAGACAAGAGTACATACATATAACTAATGTAAGTAAGTATTACAGCAACAGACAGGTGCTTTAGTGCTCTAGAGAGTTTAGAGGGAAGAGAAAAAACATTCTGATGAGAGTAATTAGTGAAGTCTTTGTGAGGGGATGAACTTTCTGAAATGCCTAGATGAATACTAAGAAATTAAACCAGCCGGGCACAGTGGCTCAAGCCTGAAATCCCAGTATTTTGGGAGGCCCAGGCAAGGGGGATTGCCTGAGCCCGCAGGTTGAAGACCAGCCTGGGCAGCATGGTGAGACCTCGTCTCTACCAAAAAAAAAAAAAAAAAATTAGCCTGGCGTAGTAGCACGCGCCTGTAGTTCCAGCTACTTGGAAGGCTGAGGCGGAAGGATCGCAGGACCCCAGGAGGTCGACGCTGGGGTGGCCATCAGTGTGCCACAGCATTCCATCCTGGGCTGGATGACTCCGACTCGAAAAAACAAAAAAGAAACTAAGCCAGAAAGGAGAGAGAAGGACGAGGAAACAGCCAGACTAGAGGCTGAGATGTGGAACAGCAGAGGGCCTGGCAAGTCGGGTAGGGACTAGAGAGCTTGCAGCACAGGCAGTGTGAATACCGGAAACTGAAGGCTGTCAACACTGGGAAGAGAGAAAAGAGATAAAAGCTAACTATTCTGGGATAGAATCTGGGAGCAGATGGCAAGAAGCATTCCATATCCTGGATAATGGAAGAGTCAGCGGTATGTGTTAAGCAGCAGAGTAAGGGAGTCAACTCTAAGAAATAGGCAGATACAAAAACAGGCAAATGAGGACACGCAAAAGCAGTGATAACTCTAGCCACGCTGGCATAGTACTGCTCTTTTCAAATTCACTTTTTGAATTCCTCCTGAAAAAATAAAAATATTTTACTTCAAAATATATTTCTTTGACATATTTTGAAATTGCTGCCATGGACCGAGGTGGGGGAAATTTGCATGTGTAGAATCTCCATTAATGCAGCCAAGCCTTCCCTTTCCAGGCCTTTCTAGGATCTAGGAGAGATTAACTGAGTCTGACATCTTTGAAGGTCTGAAAAGAAACCTTTACCATCGATTCTCTCAGAGGGCGACCACCCATGGAGGCTTCATATACATAACAAGACCCCCTTTGCTAATGAAGCCACTTCCTTTCTTTCATAACCTGTCATGCCATGCTGAGCCTAAATTCTTTCTTTAACCTCAAGATGGTACATAAGCTTCTATATCCTCTAGGCGGGGTTGGGTCTTCATTCTGAAGGCTCCCATGTATACACGTCAAATATATCTGTATGCCTTGTCTCTTATTATCAATCTGCCTCACATCAGTGATTTTTCAGCAATTCTTTAGGGGGTCAAAAGGTTCCCCACATTCCATACCACCAAACTGCTCTGTAACATGAATTTCTTCTCTAATTGAGCAGGATTGGCAGGAAGAATAAGAATAAATAAGATGTTCATTTTTTAAAAAAGATGGAATACTTAGCAGGGCATGGTGGCTCATGCCTATAATCCCAGCACTTTGGGAGGTGGAGGCGAAAGACTGCCTGAGTCAAGGGGTTCGAGACCAGCCTGGGCAACTTGGCGAGACCTCGTCTCTACAATCAATCAAAAAAATTGGCCAGGCATGGTGGCACAGGCCTGTGGTTCCCGCTACTTAGAAGGATGAGGCAGAAGGATCGCAGGAGCCCAGCAGGTCAAGTCTGCGGTGGCCATGAGTGTGCCATTGCACTCCAGTCTGGGCAACAGAGTGAGACTCCTACTAAAAACAAATTAATGAATTAAATACATAAAAAAGAGGAATACTTAAATAAGAGGAACCAAGGAACACTGTGGACAAGACATAAAGCCAGGGTAACTGAAGGGGAGGCAGCTCCAGTGTCTCAGGCATGAGAAGTGGGGAGAGAGGGAAGCAGCAGGGCAGAAAGAGGCTTGCAAGCAGGGGTCTCACTCTGTAGCCCAGGCTGGAGTGCAGTGATGTGATCACGGTTCACCACAGCCTCAACCTCCTGGGCTTAGGTGATCCTTCCGCCTCAGCCTCCTGAGTAGCTGGGACTATAGGTATCTGCCAGCACGCTTGGCTAATTTTTCTATTTTTTGTAGAGATGAGTTCTCACTGTGTTGCCCAGGCTGGTCTTGAACTCTTGGGTTCAAGTGATTCTACTGCTTTGGCCTCCCAGAGTGCTGGGATTACAGTTGTAAACCACTATGCCATCTTCTAGAGATTACTGAATAAACTCTAATGAATGAACGAATGTATCCCTGCAAGCATTTCAGAGACACTAAATATTTTTAAATAGTGCAACAACACGGTCCTATATATGGCTTTAAATATAATACTGATGGTAACTTGTAGAAAAGGAATGGAGAGGAGGGAGACGGAGCACTGATTAGTAGCATGAAATTTAGAGGGAGATTCTAAAGCAGTGCTGTAAGAAAAAAGCTTGAGAGCAAATAATGCATTTGAGAGACTTAAAAAAACAATCAGTAGGATATGGTGGCTGGACTGGATGCAGGAACCAATTAGATGGAAAAGTAGAGTATTACTCTAAGGATCTTGGTTAGGGCAACTGGGTAGGGTGAGGCTGCTAAGTCAGTCAGAGAATACAGATGCAAAAGGTAGTATAAGGGATGCATTTAAGGGAGACTGAATTCAGTCAGGGAGGAGGGAACAGAGAGAAAATTAGCTCCAGGAGTTTGAGTTGAGAGCCCTGACAGCCACCTGGTGATAGGTAGAAGGAAATGTGTATCTGGGGTTCAAAACAGAAATCAGTGCCCAAAATTTAAATGTACAGAATAGGAAGAGAACAGGACAAGACTGTGGAGGATACCAGCTTCTGTGATAGGGAGAAGAGGAGAAGCCAGATAAAGACCCTGAGAAGGTAAATCAGAATGGCAGCACCACCCATTAGGAATAATACTGAGGAAATTTTAAAAAGTGGCCAAATTGTCAAGAAGGACAGAATGGTCAAATAGAGTCATAATTTAAAAAGGCCAATAGACTTACCCACCGGATGCCACTACAACCTTTGAAAAAATTGTCTTAATAGTATTGTGGGGTCAAAACCAGCTTAGAGAAGGTTGAGGTGGGACTGAGTCCTGAAGAAAGACTTAATAAGAACAAGTGTTTACTGAATGCTTAGTTTTATCAGGTACTGTGCTAAAAACCTCACGTGGATTGTCATGTACCCTTGCCATAACCTTATGTGATAACTTTGTTAAAAATCTCAAATAAAGTCTGGCACGGTGGCTAGGTCTGTAACCCACGCTGCCTTTCAACTGGTGAGTCTTCTTTTTTTGAGTTGGAGTCTCACTCTGTCACCCAGACTGGAGTGCAGTGGCTGTTCCCGGCCACCGCAGCCTCGACCTGCTGGGCTCCGGCGATCCTTCCACCCCAGCCTTCCAAGTAGCTGGAACTACAGGCGCGCGCTAGCACACCCTGCTAGTTTTTGATTTATTGTACAGATGAGGGCTCACCAAGTTGCCCAGGCGGGTCTCGAACCCACGGGCTCAGGCAATCCACTCACCTCAGCCTCCCAAAGCGCTGGGATTACAGGTTGAGCCACCAAGCCCGGCTGAGTCTTTTTTTTTAAACCAGTAAATAACAACTAGCATTTATAGAATGTTTCAGATGTATAGTTTCATTTAATATTCACAGCTTCCCTATGTAATAAATCTTATTACCATTCTATCTGTTTTATAGATCTGAAGAGAGGCTCAGAGGCTTATTCGGTGTTACATAGACAAGTGAGAAGAGCTGAAATCTGGATCCAGATCTCGGATTTCAAAAGCCAAAGGTCTAAATGAGGTCTGAAGGGCAGTAAACTTATGAAGGAGGCAGAATTATTAAAAAAGATTTCCAATAGCTAAGAAAATGTGGAAAGAGGGGGAGAATAACTGTGAAGAGAAGAAGCTATAGTGAACAAGAAGTAAGGAATCCAAGGCAAGGGGGACTAACTCAGCTTTTATTTAGTTTTATTGCGGTATAATCTACATTTCATAAAACTCACTTATGGTAAGTGTACAGTTCAATGACTCTTAGTGATTTTATAGAGTTGTGTAACTATTACCACATCCAGTTTTATAACATTTCCATTACCACAAAAAAGTTCCCTCATGTCCCATTTGCCATCAATCCCCACCCACTTCTACCCCCAGCCCCAGACAACCACTGATCTGCTTTCTGTCTCTATAATTTGCCTTTTTGGGGGAAACTTCATAAAAATGGAATCATACACAGAAGCCTCTGTGTCTGGCTTCTTTTAGGTAGCATCATTGTTTTAACTTGCAATTTCCTAATAGCTAATACTGTTGAACATCTTTTCATGTACTCATTGGTCACCTGAGTGTCTTCTTTTGTGAAATATGCTTTAATCTTTTGCCTACTTTTAAAGCTGGGTTGTATGACTTTTTATTATTGAATCATAAGAGTACTTTATAGGCCAGGCTCTATAAGGCCAGGCTCGGTGGCTCAACCTGTTATCCCAACACTTTGGGAGGCCGAGGTGAGTGGATTGTCAGAGCCTGCAGGTTCGAGACCAGTCTAGGCAACTTGGCGAGACCTTGTCTCTACAATAAAAATAAAAATTAGCTGGGCATGGGAGCCGCACTTGTAGTTCCGGCTGCTTGAAAGGCTGAGGTGGAAGGATGGCCAGAGCCCAGTACATGGATGCTGGGCTGAGGTGGCCATGAGCATGCCATGGCATTCTAGCCTGGGTGACAGAGTGAGACTCCAACTCAAAAAAAAAAAAATAGAGTATTTTATATATTCTTTATATATTATATATGAATATTTATCATTGTATTTATATATTCTTTATATATTATATATGAGTTCTTTGGCAGATATGTGATTTGCCCCATTTTCTCCCAGTCTGTGAGTTGTGTTTCCAATCTCTTAAGTGTCTTACATAGATAGGGCAAACACTTTAAATTTTTATGAAGTCCATTTTTTTCTCTTATGAATCTTTTGGTATCATAGTTGACAAACCTTTGCCAGACACAATGCCACAAATATTTTCTCTTATTTTCTTCTAGAAGTTTTACAGTTTTTGTCTTTACATTTCGGTCAAGAATCCATTTTAAATTAATTTCTGTGTATGATGTGATTATGATAAGGGCCTAAGATTTCTTTATTTTGTTTTTCTTTGTACATAAGGCTATCCAATTATCACAACACCATCTGCTGAAAAGATTATCCTACTGAATTCTTTTGGCAGTTTCCTTCCAAGAAAATTCCTTTCTTAGTTTTGGAAAGCAGAAATAACAAGCAAGGAAAGAGTTAAGAAAAATGAATGAAGACAAAGACAGATTTGGGTTGCAGGGGAAGGGAAAGCTAATGAAGTTCATGCCTGACAGTTTCTATTTTTCTCTCCCAGATAGCTCAGGAATCTGCCAGGAATAAAGAAAGGAGGAGTGGGATAAGCATTTTGAGGTGGGTAATCAAAAGCTTGGAATATTTTTGTGGGGAACAGGAACGAGACTGGACAATGAAGACAAGCAGTTTAGAAATGCTGTTTTCTTTACTAATATTAGTAACAAAAAAGTGAAGCTGGTCATTGGCCTGCACACAGATCCTGGGTCTTCCATTAAATTTTTTACACCCAGGAAAAATAACAAGAAATCTATTCAGCAGGAAGGAGAAAAAGGATAAAAATATTTTAGCTTTAAAATTTTTTTAAATTTTCTTTTGACTACATATTATTTGTACATATTTATGAGGTACATATTTTGTCACATGCATAGAATGCGTAATGACAAGTCAGTGCATATAAGGGCACCCATCACCTCGAGCATCTCCATTTCTAAGTGTTGGGAACATTTCAAGTCTTCTCTTCTAGCTATTTTGAAGTATGTGATATATTGTTGTTAACTATAGTCACCCTACTCTGCTACTGAACACTGAACCTATTTCTTCTCTCTAACTGTATGTTTATTCTAGTTAACTAACCTCTCTCTTCATCCCCTGGCCCCCCAAGCCTCTTCCCGGTCTCTTTTATCTATTGTTCTACTCCCTACCTCCATGAGATCAATTTCTTTAACTCTCATATATGAGTGAGAACATGGAGCATTTGTCTTTCTATATTTATTTCATAATGACTTCCAGTCTTTATTTCATAATGACTTCCAATTCCATCCACGTTGCTGTAAGTGACATGATTTCATTCATTTTTATAGGATGAGATAGTTTTAAATTGTGATCCTTCTCAAAAAGTTTGGGATTCCTCCTAACTTTGGAACCAAAATATAGAATCAGTTATACATGGCTTCCAAAAGAAAAGCCTACCTTATTTTTTAAATTTTATTTTTGTTTTATTAAGAGACAGGGTTTTACACTGTGTTGTCCCAGCTGGAGTGCAGTGGCACAATCATGGCTCACTGCAGCCATGACCTCCTGGGCTCAAGCAATCCTCCTACCTCAGATCCAAGGAGCTAAGACTACAGGTGGGCACCATCACACCCAGCTAATTTTTGTGGGGGGTAGGGGGTAGAGACAAGTTCTCACTATGTTGTCCAAGCTAGTTC
This sequence comes from Carlito syrichta, assembly GCF_000164805.1. NCBI lineage: Eukaryota > Metazoa > Chordata > Mammalia > Primates > Tarsiidae > Carlito > Carlito syrichta. The sequence continues at coordinate 29,640 of NW_007257457.1, forward strand.
CTGTTCTCAAGCAATCCTCTTGCCTCAATCTCCCTAAGTCTGGGATTATAAGCATAAGCCATTACGCCTGGTCAAAAAAGCTCAAGTATTAGGATATGCTTTTCATTGATGGCTTCTGTGGTCTTTAGGTTTAATGTTTTTTTTTGGTCTTTTTTAAACTGGGACTTGGTATCCCAGCAAAGAGTACCTTGCAGCATAGATTCTTACATCAAACTTTATATAAGTGTAGTTGGTTACTGAGTAATTGTAGTTCCCAAGATCATACTGTCATGTGTAATCAACCATGGGTAGGAAAGGACAGTGGCAAAAGGATCTTGAAAATGACAAATTAAAAGTCAGAAATAGCCACTGCCACCATTTCCCATTGTGAGAAAAACCAATGACACTCCTGAGTATAACATAGTAACATCAGTCATGAAGTACTGACACTATCCATTATTCATGTAAAATTTGTGTTTATATTTTACTGCTTTCTCACACAGAGATATTTAGAAGGCATTTTTATAAAGTAGAAGAATTTTGATTTTTAAAAAAATATTCAATCTTAATTGCTAATAAAATTAGGAATTTTTCATATATATAGCAAGAAAGTAAGCTCCAGGGATAGTACAATGAAAAAGAAATATTAACAGGAATATCTCTGCAAAATCAGGAGCATATATTTGCAAGAGTCTTGGGCAGAGTTATAAATTCTGCATAATAATTTGTTATTGTCTTACAAAAAAGATTTGTAAATTTTAAAACATATTTTCATAAAATAAACTTAATCATCCCAGTGACTTTTACAGGGGCGATAAACCCTCAGCATCTACTTAACATGTGGCAAAATAATGAACAGACCTAAATGATACATTATTTTGGCATTCAAGCTGTTTCTTGCTATAGACAATGCTTAGACTATAAGAAAATCAGTCAAATTTCTCTAGTAAAACAAAGGCATACACAAAATAATTTTGCTGCTGAATAAAGGTGTTATAAGAGGAAATATTTTTAAAAATAAAAAGGGAGTGAGGCAGGACTATTTTCCCCAGAAATACAGACAGAAAAATAAATATTTTTTAGTGTCCCCTCCCCAAAATCAAAAGTTACTTTTTTGCCATTCTGCCTAAGGATAATTGTTAATCAGATGATCAAAATATTATCCTAAGCATTACTGAATTTGTAGTTTTAAAAAACAATTTGTTCCCTTTTTATTTCTTGCATTAATTCATCTATTCATTCTGCAAATACAGAGCATCGACTCTGTGCCAGGCACTGTCCTACGTACAGTATTGCCAATAAAGCAGTAAAAGGTCTATGCTCTCAAGGAGCGTATATTCTCATGGGGGAAAATCTCAGTAAACAATAGATAGTGGAAAAGGGTTCGGCTGGGTTCAGTGGCTCAGCCTGTAATCCCACGTCTTGGGAGGCCGAGGTGAGTGAATTGCCTGAGCCTGTGGGTTCGAGACCCGCCTGGGAACTTGGCGAGACCTCATCTCTACAGTTAAAAAAAAAAAAAAAGAAAAGGGTTATGCAAAGAACCAAGATAGGTTAAGTGACTGAGTTAATGTGTTCAGAAAAAGTCTTGAGGAAGCAACATCTAAGCAATGACCGAAATAATGGCACAAAAGGAGGACACAGAGCCAAATAGGACAGTGAGCTTGAAGGTCCTAAGCTTGGTGTATCTAAAGAGAAGACAGGAGGCCTCTGTGACTACAGTATAGGGGTTAGAGGAAAACAGTTAAGAGAAGAGGTCTGAGAAGCAGCAGTCAACTAGTGTTGAGTGTAAAGCCAGAGAAGGGACTCCAGAATTTATTCTCAGGGCTATGGAAAGCCACTGGAAGACTGATTGGATCTGAACCACGTTTACATTTTAAGAGGAGGCATCTAGCTACAACAACTGGTCAAGGGTGGAAGCAGGGGAAAAGTTGAGAGGCTACTGCAGTTGTCTGGTGAAAGATGATGGTGGCACAGATGGGAGATGTGGCAGAGACAAGAGAAGTGGGCAGATTTGGTATATGTTTTGGAGGGGAGGAAGCATCGGTAGTACCTAATGACAGTCTGGAGCTGGGGAGATGGTACATGGAGGAAAGACAAAAATTAGCAATGGCTGCAAAGCTGTTTTTCCTCACCGTATCCATTAGATACTATATAGAAAGGTCAGCAAATGCAGAGATCAGAAAGAGGGTGGAGATGTAGATGTATAGGTGACTGGCACACGGTATATGAAGAGCCTTGGATGAATGAGGTAACCTAAAATAGAACCCTCATCATTCAACTCATTCAACAATGCCAACTATATGCTTGGTTTACCTGTGAAAAACCAGATTCTTGTCCTCATAGAGTTTACACTGCATCAGAGAAGACAAGTACAAACACAATACATAAGTAAACAATGTAGTATGTTAGAAGGTGGTAAGCACTATGAAAAAAGAGAAGGCAGAATGTGACTCAGAAATGGTGACAGTGATTAAGTTAAATAAAGGTTAGGACAAGCATCATTCAAAAGATGGAATATGAGCAAAAAGGGAGGGAAAAGTCAGGCAGAGGGAAAGGTCAGTACTAAGGCCTGAGGAAGGAATAAATAAAACCTTCCAAAATATGAGTTGCTGGTATATTTGAAGATTGGTCAGACCAGTATGGGAGACCAGTAGGGTTGAAGCAGTGGGAGAAGAGCAAGCAAAGTGTGGTCAGGTAAGCAACTTGAAACCTCCAAGCGTACGATGGCACAGAAGTCAGGGGAAAAGTCTGTCAAGGACCAACGGTGCTGAATGCTGCCAAGAGGCCGAGTAAGGTCGAACAGAGGCGTCCTTAGTGCTGGAATTGCAATATGGACTCAGCAGAGAAGAAAGCGTATCTACGGAAGGGCAGGGGAGGAGGCGCATTCACTTAAAAAGGTAACAGGACAGGCTAGCTTTTAGGACATAAACGAATTCTTCATTTATCACAGCCAACAAACAAGGATTTGAAAATTTAAATTATGTGAACATTGTCAATCAATTCTGGAATCTAAAAGCCCATGTTGTTTTTCTCACTCAATTATAAATCATCAAAAAAGTCACTGGGTTCAGTTGCTGGGTTCAGTGGCTCAGCCCGTCCCATGCTTTGGGAGGCCAAGGTGAATGAATTGCCTGAGCCCACGGGTTTGAGACCTGCCTGGGCAACTTGGCAAGACCTCATCTCTACAATAAATCAAAAATTAGCCAGGCATGGTAGCGCGTGCCTGTAGATCCAGCTACCTGGAAGACCCACTACTATTTGTTGACACCCACTCTAGGTGTTGTAGATACATGATTATTTTTTGTTTGCACAAGAAGAATATTGTCAAGAAAATTTTACTACTCATACTGTATACAAAGAAAGGTGAAACAGACAGAGGTTGTCCAGGGTTTCACTGCCAGAAAATTGAGGAAAGGGGTTAGAAGAAGCCCATGCTTTGTTTTACTTTGCCAATCAGTGTCCCTCTTTTATCTACAACTGCCTAATACAAGAGAACACACAGAAGTAGGTTTTCTTGTTGCTTTGTAAAAGATACTCTAACTAGCTAAATGTGGTATTTTTAATTCTTTACATTCTAATGTAACCACTATCGCTGTTGTATTAGTAAATGACAACTTTTTCCATTTTTCTCCCTCCCAGTCATCTTTTCTTTCACTTAATAAATATTCATCAGTTTCTACTACATTCAAGTAGATACTATACTGATAACTCTTGTATGTTAGAAAAATTATTTATCTTAAAAGTCTAAATAAGTATTACTGTAGTATTAAAAAGCATAATACAGCTGTTATACCATCAATGATGGTAGACTGTGTTTAATATTTAAATAAATGTCTAAAATTATGCCAGGAATTAGGTTAGTTACTTTAATCCTCCATTGAAAAAATTACTTACTGACCATTTATTGTTCAAATTTTTTTTCACTGCACGCATTTAACAATATATAAGATTTTACAGTTGAAAGACCTATGAAGAATCAACTATTAAACCATCTCTCATAATAAAACATTTGAAAGAGCTGATTCCTAAAATTTTAAAAATTAGTATTGACATATAAAACATCTGTTGACAACCAAGAAAGGAAAGTAACAGATTTTTCAGAGTTTAGAAGTCACAAGACTTCATGCTGTAGAAACAAAATATTATTCAATAAATCAGACTCAATAAAATACCATTCAAGATCATGAAAAGAACATAACTATTGGCTTTTAAAAATTAAAACAAGACAGACAGAGTTCAATCATCTCAATTAGTGTAGGTAAGGCAAACACCAGATGTTCATCAGGCAAAGTTATATAAACAGCAAGCAAAAAAGAAAACAAGATGCCAAAAGTCAAGAGAATAATTAATAGAGAATGGTTCCACAAATTAAAGTTTAATCTGTACTATGGAACTCATCATGCAGCTGTGGAAAATAATAAGGCAGAAGTATCTAGCTACTGTCATAGATGGTATCTCTGAAATACATACATTATCGAGTAGATATGTCATAGAAAAATACATAAAAGGCAGGTGAAGAACAGTAAATGCAAAGAGTGTGGATGAAGGTTCCTTTTACTTTTTACTTTATACCCTTTTGTGCTATATGAATTTTTCTGATAAGCATGTTTTAGTTATACAATTAACAATGAAAAAGAAATAAGGGAAATGAGGGAAAAAAGAGATGTGGGAAGAAAGGAAATGGGAAAAAAAGGCGGTGGGGGTGGGGTGGGGGATAATAAGAGCCAGGAATAAGATGCCAGATATACATGCCAGCAAATGGAGAAATCTAGAGTGAGATGTTTCAGCTACAAGTCCTAGCCCTGCTACTAACTTCAGGCGAGAAACAATCTCTATGGTTGAGGTTCAGTTTACTCCTGTGGTAAGTAGGGATAAGACTATTTCTTACCCTATAGAGTTATCGTAAGCAATAAATGAATACATTTTAAAAATGTGACCAGCACAGTGCAATGCAATGTACAATGCAAACTAGTACAGTATAAGTGTCCAATAAATCATATTCTGAAATTAAAATGCCAAAATAAACAGCTTTACCCATAAGTCATTTGCTTTTTTATACCTTGATTTTAAAGTATATTATATTTGATATAAATCCTTTTTATTAGTTTAGAAAAGTAGGTTTGCCAGGCTCGGTGGCTCAGCCTGTAATCCCGCACTTTGGGAGGCTGAGGTGAATGGGATGCCTGAGCCCGCGGGTTCGAGACCCACCTGGGCAACTTGGCAAGACCTCATCTCTACAATAAATCAAAAACTAGCCGGGTGTGGTAGCGCGCGCCTGTAGTTCCAGCTACTTGGAAGGCTGAGGCAGAAGGATTGCTGGAGCCCAGCAGATCGAGGCTGCAGTGGCTGGGAGTGGCCACTGCACTCCAGTCTGGGCAATAGAGTGAGACTTCAACTCGGAAAAAAAAAAGGAAAGTAGGTTTTACTAATGATCACAGGCCAGGCGCAGTGGCTCAAGCCTGTAATACCAGCACTTTGGGAGGCCGAGGCAAGAGGACTGTCTGAGTCCAGGGGTTCGAGACCAGCCAGGGCAACTTGGTAAGACCTCGCCTCTACAATAAATCAGAAAATTAGCTGGGTGTGGTGGCATGTGCCTGTAGTTCCAGCTACTTGGAAGGCTGAGGCTGAAGGATTACCTGAGCCCAGCAGGTGGAGGCTATGGTGGCCGTGAGCATGCAACTGCACTCCAGTCTGAGCAACAAAGTGAGATTTCAACTCAAAAAAAAAAAAAAAAAAAGATCACAGTGCTTAATCAGTAGGACATATGCTGGTGGTACTATTAGAAACATATTTAATACCTGCAATTTCCCATTCTAGCTGTACAAGTGCCTAGAACTTTGTATCTTTATTCAAACAACCCTGAGTCCTAGAACTCTTACCCCAAAATTTCAATTTTCAATTTGTCTTCAGCATATCAGAAGACTGGTAAATGCCTGTATCCCTTCAAGTCATTATGCACAGATAGGAGGAGATATATTATGAGGGGCATATTCTCAAGACCATTCTTTCATGTTAAAAAACAAAACAAAACAAAAACAAACAAAAAAAACACCTCTAACTATAAACCAGAATAGATTTCCAAGTAAATAATAAAATTCATAACTAACTTTCAATTTGGAGTAGGAAACTGATTAAAAATTTAAATTATCTTTTCACATACTTAATTTAATCAATATCATGTTCACATTTGCCTTTCAGATGCTGGTTTCATGTGTTCTCAACATGGGGTCTACTGAAAGCTCATGAATTAATAAAGTCTTGCCTAATGAAGGATTCTTGTGACTCTTACTGCATTCTGTCACTCTTCTAAGTATTAAGGCTTTCCTTTCTTAAAAAAAGTCAAAACTACATTAATGCTGCACCCTCTTTTATGTTTAAAGTTCACTGGCATGTCAGTGCATCTCATCTGCATTCCAAAACCTACTCTACAATTTAAAAGTCTAAAATTTGAAATAAGGGTCAGCAACTTTATTCTGCAAAGGATCACACAGTAAATATTTTAGGCCATGTGTACTAAACAGTCTTTGTGACAACCATCAGCTGTGCTACAATGAGAAACAGTCATAGATAATATATAAATAAACGAGCGTGGTGGTTTTTTTTTTTGATTTGGAGTCTCACCCCGTCGCCCAGACTGGAGTGCAGTGGCCACTCCCGGCCACCGCAGCCGTGACCTGCTGGGTTCCGGCGATCCTTCCGCCTCAGCCTTCCAAGTAGCTGGAACTACAGGCACGCACTACCACGCCCGGTTCATTTTGATTTATTGTAGAGATGAGGTCTTGCCAAGTTGCCCAGGTGGGTCGCGAACCCGCGAACTCAGGCAATCCACTCACTTCAGCCTCCCAAAGGCGCTGGATTACAGGCTGAGCCACCGAGTCTGGCTTGGTTGTTTTTCAACAAAGCTTTGTTTATAAAAACAGGCAGCAGGCTATATTTGGTCCACAGGCCATTGTTGCTGACCCATAATCTAGCAGTATTAAGTAGAATGTCTAAGATTGTCTTATCATATCACAGTTTAGTACCACATGGCTCTGCCCAATTATTTAACATATCATTTCACTTACTAATGATTAGTATCACTAATTTTACTAAGAGTAAATTTTTTTCATTCTTACAGTTTCATTTAGGTTCTCTCTGATATTTAATTTTTCATAATCCTGTATTTCATTTACTAAATAGATTTTAATCATTCAGTCTTTTCTGATTCCCATTTTCTAAAATTAATCATTTCTACATCTTTGACTTCTCTCCAAATTTCCTATGAAGAGTAGAAAAGTCAGTATCTCTCTGCAAATTAAATGCTTTTATAAAATTCAAAAACGAAACAAGCATTTATTACATGTTTGCTTTATCCTCCATTAAAAATTCAAGTGACTTATTAATAAAGATATCCATTTAAGGTATGACAGCCAGTCTCTAAGATGGTCCTCAGTGATCCTTACCCTGCTGGTATGCAACCCTTGCACAGTCCCCTCCTGAATTAAGCCTGGCCTTTGTAACTGATAAAATAGGGCAGACAACCAAAGCTCTAGGCACTTGGTTCAGTTAGAATCGGAACTACAGTTTCTGCCTTGGTCTCTTGGTTGCTCACTCTGGACAAAGACAGCCACCATGTCATTAGAGTCATGCAGCCTTGTGCATGACTTGTGCAGAGAAACCAACTACCTAGCCCCAACTTGCCAGACATGTAATTCTCCAGCCTGAGCTTTCAAGTGAGACTAAAGTTGAAGCGCGAACAGCTCAAGAATTCCTGATCCACAGGAACAGTGAATGACAATAAGTGATTACTGTACTAAGTTTTGGGGTGATTTGAGACAACAGTGGATACTCCTGTATCTAATTAGGTTACAAGTTAGCTTATTTTTTATAACTGAATGTTTTGATTCTTGGCAGCAGCAGTTGAAAAACAATAATCTGTATTCCAATAAAATGAGTTGAGTGAAGAGACTGACATTAACAACAACTGCATAGTAATGGATGTTATGCTGTTTGTTCAATAACACTCAGCATTAACTCAAATCATGCTGTGTGGAAAGTTGTGTGCCAGGCTGACAATATAGTGTGATTTCTGTATACTGGTCCATGACCCATAGTTATAAGCAAGAAACAATCCTTACTTCACTTCCATTCTTGCCCGTGTGAATCTCACTGTGTATTCTCAACAGGGCACTTAACCCTGGTCCAACCCATTAGAGGGTAAAAAACATGCAGTTAATGGGATACTTGCTGCCAGTACTTTAAAATAATGAAACAGGCTGGGTGTAGTGTGTGTGGATGTGAGGTGGGTGGACCGCTTGAGGCTAGAAGTCTAGGACCAGAGTGGTTCCATCTCTACAGAAGAAGAGGAGAGGAGGGGGAAAGAGGGAAGGGAGAAGGGGGAGGAGGAAGGAGGGAAGAGGGCAACAGGAAGGGAAGAGACAAGACCATGAAGGTAGTAAAGGGAAGAAAGTATTATTTTATTTTAGTTTCACATAAAGAAATGTCTTTTCATGTGGACAGTGGGCCATGCAATAATATCTATTTCTGACTGTGGATCATGGCCAAAGAAGTTTGAAGCCAAATATGTTTATATCCTAGGAAACTAATTAATCACTATATTCTTCTAGTTCTTATCCATCTCATTCTCCTTTTCTGACTTCTCTTATGCCTGCAATAGCTAGACTTCATTGCTCATTTTGTTTTCACACATATTTTTAAAACCCTGTGGAAACTGGCTCTGGCTCAGTTATTTGTTTCCTAATCTCAATTCTGCCTGTCTTGAGAGGGTTGAGAATAGGAAAGTCTCTTCTTCCTTGGGACAACTCATGCAAAAACTGTTTAATAGTTGTCTCACAAGAGTACCACAATAAGAGGAAGGCAATAAGAGGAAGATCACACAGGGAACTGGCCATGATCCTGAGATCACTAAAATTTCTGGCTAAATGAATCATCTTTGCTTCTCCAGCATGCCAGAAATAATTAGATATGCTAAGCTTATAAGGCTGATTTTTAACTCTATGATATCCAAGTAACAATTATGTTTCCTATTAGGTGGCCTTTCAGATTATTACTCATGTGCAGTATGTATCTTGAACACAGGAAGTTATCTCCCAACTCTCTCCTGTGAGAGAGAGGTTGATTTTTGCATTAGGTTGATAAATGAATAAATGACTATTTTGTAAAAAGTTATTTTGGAAATTGAAAGACCAAAAAAAAAGAAATATTTATTCAATTGATAATTCATTTACTTATCATCAGTGTTTCAAGTGAAAGCCATTATTTTCATATGGAAATTTTCCTAGCTTTAAACCAGTATTTCTACCACTAAAAATATAATCACCAGTAAATATAGCAGAACATTTCCTAAAACTTTCTAACAAGATGGAGGAGGTTTGCAAGACTACTCCAAAAGATTAGGAAAAAACAAAAAAGGTCAGAGGCTTGGCTCTACTGTACACAGATGGTTTTCTTTCTATCAAAAAAAGCACAGGGAAGTTTAAGAAAGGCTATGGGAAAAAATGATACTCTGAGTAAAAGCATGACTTCAAAGAGTGAGACCCAGTAATAAAATATTCAATATAAGGGGGAAATGGGGAGTCAACATGTTGTAACCAGACTTCAACAATTATAAAGAAAATGGATTAATGTCTTTGGAAAAGCACAAAAAAGTTTAAGCAAGTGATCAAATTCCCCTAGAATGAGATCAACAATAGAAAGGGGGCATTAAATCACAAAAAAGCTCTAATGAAGGGAAAGTTCTGGCTGTTCCCAGAAGATCCTTTTTCTAATCAACATTCTCAATTTTTATTAATCTTTTAAAAAGGAGTTATTATTCATGTCAATAAAATTTTAACACAGTAATGTCATCCTAGTCCTATTAAGGCATAAACAAGACTTGAGAGCATCTGTTTATTGGCCTAAATAACACAATTATGCTGATATTTGCCAAATTTATTTTTCTAACCCATTCCTGTGTTCTAAACAGGTATTCCCAACTGCCTGCCAAAAATCTCCACTTGGCTTTTCCACAAGTATCTCAAACTTAACCTATCAAAAACTAACCTCTTGTTGATCTCCAACTTTCAATCTACAACTCCTCTCCAAGTGCCCATTCCTCCCCTCAAAATAACATTTTTTTCCATTTCAAAATACTAAATCTCCAACGAGCTACATGAATCTAAATGCTGAAGTGTATTCCTCCCCTCTTACCCAACAAATCCTCTGTAGTCTACCGTAAAATCTCTCCCTCAATTGGTATACCTTCCTCCATCTCTGCTGACACTTCCTTAATCCATCTACCACTATTCCTCGTTTGGACAAATGCAGTAGTTTCTTAACTACTCTCTTGTTTCTACCCTAATTCTTGTTTTAATTCTCAATTCTCCATCTAGCAGCCAAAGCAATATAAAATGCCACGCCTTCAACGAGGTACAAAGTCCTTCACAGAGTGGCCCCTGTCCCCCTTGCCAGCCATGGCTGGGGAACTCACTCAACTCTAGGCACACATAGGTCTTTCAGACCCTATGAATCTCTTCAGTCTAGAAGGTTCTCTGGTAAACTAAACATCGGTTTAGTATCAGGTTAAATATGTTTAAATATACTTAATCTGTGTAGTGGTTAGTTTAACGTCCATCTTTCCTCTATGTCGGCAGATACAAAACTTCAGAAACTGCCTGTTTTGTTTATCACCATGACCCCAGAAGCTATCAGAGGACTTGGCACATAACAAAAGCTCAACAAACATTTGCTCAGTGAAAAGACTTTCTTTTAAATTTATCCTACTTACCAGTAAGTATACAGAAGTACTTTACAAGTAAATTATAAATGTAAACATACAATCACAAGAAAAATAAGAAATAAAGTTGAAAGAGAATTATAGTATCAATCAATATATAATATACTATAAATCTATTATTTTGCCTTTGGTGATTAGAAGCTTATTAAGATAGTAATTTCATAAGATGAATCTGCAAAATAAGGCTTTAAAGGTAAACAAACATCATAGCCTGTTATAATTATTCCACTGAAACATTTACTCCAAGTTGGCCATTACTGTATCAATAAAATCTCAGAGCCGGGAACATCATTTCTAATATGATTTGTTAAAATGATATTGAGATCATTATATGAAAGATTAATAAAATTTTAGCATTTTAAATTGCTCATATCTTCCTATATTTTTCTTTCTCATACATTCACAATACTGAAAGCATCATTGGTATATATTCAAAGTGAACAAAGCATGCCACGGTGAAAACAGATTTTATTTAAGAAAAAAATGCATTAAGATAGAAAAAGGAGGAAAATAATTTTGGGAAAAGGTAGTGGCAGACAGAATTGGCAACTTTAACTTTCCTTTCTAATTCTGCTTCAAAGTCCTAATATTCTTTCTTTTTTTTTTTTTGACTTGGAGTCTCACTCTGTCACCCAGACTGGAGTGCAGTGGCTGCTCCCGG
>NW_007257457.1:41073-55337 GCF_000164805.1 Carlito syrichta
AGAAGAGTAACTCCACTAGTCAAGTTTCTCCAGACCAAAAAAAGCCAAAAGTATATAAACATACACACGCACACACATCATGTGTTAAAAGGTGTTGACTCACAAGATTATGGAGACCGATAAGTCCCACAATCTGCTGTCTGCAAGCTGTGGACCCAGGAAAGCTGCCAGTTCAAGGCCTGAGATCCAAAAGCCAATAGCCAATTTGGTCTAGATCTGAAGGCCTAAGAACCAGCATTGCCAAGGGCAGAGAAGGTGGATGTCCCAGCTCAAAAGGCAGGCAGAGCAAAAACAACCTTCCTCCACTTTGTTTTATTCAGGCCTTCAAGGGATTGGATGATGACCACTCACACCGGGGAGTCCATCTGTTTTACTCAGCTCACCAATTTCAGTGCTAATCTCTCTGGAAATACTTTCAAAGACACTCATAGTAAAACATGTTTAATCATCTGTCTGGGCATCCCATGTCCCAGTCAAGTTGACACATAAAATTACTGATTATAATTACAAATATAGTAAAGGGAACTACCATACTCTTTTCACTGACTTTCTTTAATATCAACATCCAGCATAGCCATACTATTATTAACTGACCTGCAGACTTTAATTAGATTTCACAAATTTTTCTATTATTTTTTATGTTCTTGAACAGAACCCAGGATACAACATTGCATTTAGTTATCCTGTCTTTTTGTGGCAATTTCTCAGTCTTGGTTTATCATGACTTTTAGGATTTTGAAGAGTACTAGTCAGATTGTACCATTTTTTGAGTTATAATCTATTACTGTCATTATTTATTTTGTTGCCCTTGGGAATTCAGCCTTGACCATTGGGAGACATTTCAGGGTGAATCCTTAGTTCTTATATCCTTTTCTTTTCTTTTTTTTTTTGAGTTGGAGTCTCACTCTGTCGCCCAGACTGGAGTGCAGTGGCTGCTCCCGGCCACCGCAGCCTCGACCTGCTGGGCTCCGGCGATCCTTCCGCCTCAGCCTTCCGAGTAGCCGGAATTACACGCCCGGCTGATTTTTGATTTATTGTGGAGATGAGGTCTTGCTGCCCAGGCAGGTCTCGAACCCGTGGGCTCAGGCAATCCACTCACCTCAGCCTCCCAAAGGCGCGGGATTACAGGCTGAGCCACCGAGCCCGGCTCTAATATTCTTAATATTATAGAAAAATTCTGGTCTAGACACTTCTTTACTCTCAGCTCTATTGATTCATGCTCTTAAAAACCTAGAAATGTTCACGCCTGCACATATGAGAAGTACCCACACTCTCCTCACCACTCAACCAACTTCATTTTTTCTATTTTTTCATCATGACCTTGATGAGAATTGGAATGTTCTGACAGGTGGTAGGCCAAAAATGGTGCTCAATGCTTGCAGAAACACAAATATATAATACGACAAAGAACCTCAGCAAAGCTGGTAGTACTGTCACCAGGATAGCCCAGACAGCCATTTCTTATTTCTTGGTTTTGGCTGTAGTTAATACCTAATCATGTGCTTGCTTAAGAATTCTGACCTGCATGTAGCTGCCCTTGCAACAACCCCTTCTTCTCAGGGAAAACTTTTTTCTTTTTTGAGAAAGGAGGATTTATTAAGAGGACAGAAAAGGTCCCACAGTGGGAGGGGACCCGAAGGGGTTGCCCCTCAGGGAAAACTTTTAACTAGTTATCCTTTATCCTCTTTACCTTCAGACACAGCTGCCTTAAGGAAGCCAGACTGCCTGGCCTCAATGCCACAAAGGGCACTACAAATGGTAGCGTGACCCCTCCTGCCAGATACCTGAGGAGGTCCAGACCCTCCAGACTAGTGCAGACCACAGAAGGCAACTCCCAGTTACCTTTAGCTCATTAGCATATCAATACATGCTAAAAATTCCACCCCTAAGAGAAAATCACCACTGTTTCAAAGTATGGAGAGGCATATTTGTGAATTGAGCCTTTGCACCTGAAACTCCACCCTATACCTGCTTGCATACCTTCCCCACCCTAAACCCAATCCCCACCCTAAATCCAACTCTCACACCTCCCACTACTGTGCAGAAGGTACCATTCTCTGGCCACTGAATAAAACCTGACTGCCTTTCCAATCGGACATGTAGCCACCACAAAGTAGGGAAAAAATACAGTTTACCAGTGACAGTAGATTCTGTGAAGCTTGGTCGGCCACCATTTACTAAGCACTTTATCTGAAGAAATATTTCTCACCCCTGAGAGGCACAGAAACATAAACTGAAATAGATCATATTTAAAAAATAAAATGGGAAGCCGGGCTCGGTGGCTCATCCTGTAACCTGTGACTTTGGGAGGCTGAGGTGAGTGGACTGTCTGAGCCCGCGGGTTCAAGACCCGCCTGGGCAACTTGGCGAGACCTCATCTCTACAATAAATCAAAAACTAGCTGGGTGTGGTAACGCGGGCCTGTAGTTTCAGCTACTTGGAAGGCTGAGGTGGAAAGATCGCCAGAGCCCAGCAGGTCGGAGCCCAGCAGGTCGAGGCAGCGGTGGCCGGGAGTGGCCACTGCACTCCAGTCTGGGTGACAGAGTGAGACTCCAACTCAAAAAACAAACAACAACAACAACAACAACAACAAAAAGGGACCAGTATGGGCGATATAGTGAGACCTTGTCTCCACAAAAAAATTAAAAAGTTAGCTGGGTGTGGTGGTACGTACCTGTAGTCCCAGCTACTCAGGGGGCTAAGATGGAAGGATAACTTGAGTCTAGGAGATCAAAGCTACAATGAGTCGTGATCATGCCTACAGTGAGTCGTGATCATGCGCCGCACTCCATTTTGGGTGACAGAGACCCTGTCTCAAAAGAAAATTTAAATGGTCTAGTTTTGTTTTCATAAAAAGATGTTCCCTTCACAGGTTCTACATCTCAGGAAGGTAGAAAAACTCACTCATCTGCATTACCATTCTTTTCCAACTTCTCTAAGTGTTCCACTTAAAAGTTAGATAGGGGTGTGTGTGTGTGTTTGTGTGTGTGTGTGTGTGTGTGTGTGTGTCACAACTAAAATCTCAGCACTTAGGGAGGCTGAGATGAGAGCATTGCCTGAACCCATGGGTTCGAGACCAGGCAATTTGGTGAGACCACATCTCTACTACTCATCTGCATTACCATTCTTTTCCAACTTCTCTAAGTGTTCCACTTAAAAGTTAGATAGGGGTGTGTGTGTGTGTGTGTGTGTGTGTGTGTGTGTGTGTGTGTGTGTCTCACAACTAAAATCTCAGCACTTAGGGAGGCTGAGGTGAGAGCATTGCCTGAACCCATGGGTTCGAGACCAGGCAATTTGGTGAGACCACATCTCTACAAAACATCAAACAATTAGCTGGGCGTAGTGGCACACGCCTGGAGTCCCAGCTACTTGGAAGACAGAGGTGGAAGAATCGCCTGAGCCCAGCAGGTCGAGGCTGTAGTGACCTCAAAAAAAAAAGTCAGATAGGGAGTACTTGGGGTTAGCTACATTCTCGCAAGGGAATGAAGAATTATGAATAAGGTGAGGAGGAGCTGGTCTAATTTTCCAACCTCCTTTTTCACTTGAAAATACATCCATTTGAAGATTTACTTGTGTTTTCTTAATATGGGCCCAAATTCAATGATAAATGTTTACAACACAGGGCTACAATATGTACAACATACAGGGTAGTTCCCAGTGGATTCTCACCTCCTGGTATTCAAGTCCTTATGTAGTCCCTCCCTTTCCTCACTAAATAGATCTCTTATATCCAATAGGATATTATAAGAATGGCAATGCTTGATTTCTCTTTTGTTTCTGTTGTTTTGGGTCAGAGTCTCAATCTGTCGTCTAAGCTGGGGTGCAGTGGCAAGGTCATGGCCATCGCAGCCTCAACCTACGGGGCTCAGGTGATCCTTCCACCTCAGCCTTAAATCTTGACTTCTAAAGCTAGGTTATTGAAGCCGTTGTGGCTTCTCTTTGCTCTCTCTTGGAACGGAAGAACCGAGGCTACCTGCCAACAACCAGGATCACCTTGAAAGCAGATCCTCTACGCCTAGCCAAGTCTTCAGAATACGGCACCCCTAACCAACACCTTGACTTCAACGTCCTAAGAGAACCTAAGTCAGAACTACCCAGCTAAGCCACTTCCATAATTCTTGACTCACAGACACTCTGAGAAATTAAATATTTACTGTTGTTACTGTTTGACAACTAGGACAAAATACTCAGTTTTCATTTGTCCCACATACAACCTCAGTGCATCTAGACATTTCACATGCAGACAGGAAAATACTTTGTAACCCAAATCTAGAGCACAGAAAGTCAGATCCAGACATATGAAAAGCATGCTTTTGGAATCCCATTCGTAAGACCTCATATATGCTAACTGTTGCGACTAAAGGCCAGAATGCTACCAAGCAAGGTACCTTAGAGAACAGATAAAACTGGTCATACAGAAGATGCTCACTGTATGCCTGATAAACTACTAACCAAATAAGTGCAGCTGGAATAAAAGAAGCTATAATGTCAGGAGTGGTTAGATTCACCAAAGTCTTTATAGACGTTATATAAACGACTTTACAGACGTTAGTACACAAACATCTTTATAATTACTTATTTGCAACATCTCTTTAAACCACCAGAGGGCAGAAATGGCATGCTGTTCTTCCTTGACCTTCTGGCATTTAAAAAGAAGTAAGATATAAATTCTGCACAAATAAAAGGAGGGGAAAAAAATAAGAATTTTTGTTAATAGAAAGAGATTAATTCTGCCTACAATGCTCCAAAAAGCTTGTTGATAAAAGCAGAGTTAGAATATAGGACTTCAAGAGATGAATACAGATTTATAAATAGTTTTTTTAAAAAGGGAATAAAACAAACAATCGGAGGCTGAGAACTTCAGGCCAATTTTGAAAAACACAGGACCAATGTGCAATAGGGATTGTGGACTGGACTCAATTTCAACCTAAACTTTTTACTCTTACTCCTTCTTCTTCCACATACTAATTAGAAATTAGTTGGTATTATTCTTTTATTAAATGTGTTTCTACAGAAAAAAGTAAATTTGGCATACTAAATTCAAGTTCATTCTCAGTTATGCACATGTGATGATGATCCGATCTTTCTTGTTCTATTTCATCAAAACAAGCATCACTGTGAACCTGTCAGGGGCTACATCTACTGCACATGCAGTGTCCAAAAAGAAACAATCACCCTCCCTATGGTCAGTCTAAGTAACTTCTAACTACTAAGTGACTGCAGATGTGACTACGCCCTCTGAAATCTTATTATATCAAGTATTTTCCAACTGCTGTTATTTTTAATGCTACCTTACAGTAAATAGTTATTTGAATTACATTTTTGCATATTATCATTTTCTACTGAATTAGAAGCTAACTCCTAATGACAAAATTCGCAAAACCATTTTCCTTTTTCTTCAAGTTACTTAACGAAGCTAGAGCCAGGGACAACTTTATATTAGTATTTTATAGGGCCTTTGGCAAATTAGGTTGCTTCTATGGTTTATGGTCTGATTCCTAGATCAAAGAGTTGTGGTTGGCAAGTCTATTTATTCACCGGTAGAGACAGATAATAAATAAAATGAAATCCCAATATTTCAAAAAGGATATTCTAGCCGGGCTCGGTGGCTCAGCCTGTAATCCCGCGCCTTTGGGAGGCTGAGGTGAGTGGATTGCCTGAGTCCGCGGGTTCGAGACCCTCCTGGGCAGTGAGACCTCATCTCTACAATAAATCAAAAAATCAGCCTGGCGTGGTAGCGCATGCCTGTAATTCCGGCTACTCGGAAGGCTGAGGCGGAAGGATCGCCGGAGCCCAGAAGGTCGAGGCTGCGGTGGCCGAGAGCGGCCACTGCACTCCAGTCTGGGCGACCGAGTGAGACTCCAACTCAAAAAAAAAAGGATATTCTTGTGAAAGAGGCTGAAGGAAACAAATAGGTTAATTCTTAATTACTCCAAAAGATCCCATTAATAAAAATTACTAAAAAGATCCCATTCCCTCAATTACAATAGATAGACTAAGATGATTAAGGTGTAGATCTCTCTGTCTTACCCTTCCCTCCCCCTTCCCAGCCCATGCTCCCCTCTCAGATATTTGCCCAAGTGGTCCGCTCTAGGCTTCCATCTTGACACTTCAAGTCCAGCAAAAGAGAGTCTCTTTCTCCAGAGCTTAAGGAAAGTCCCAAGATCAAGTGATTGGCCTAGTTTATATCATGTGCACACTCCTGATCAATAATGAGGATCAGGAGGCACAGAACAAATACTGACCAGGCTTGAGAATCATAAGGACTGAGGGTGAGAAAGGAGTTGTTCTCCAAGGAAAATAAGGCTTAGATTCTTAGAAGAGAGAAAAGGTTGGGCAGGGCACAAAAAAGTATGTCACCTCTGTATGTTCAGAGACCTCATCACAGTTTCAAAGAAGTTCCTGGATCCCCTCTCCAAAGTTAAGAACCAGTATTAAAAAAAAAAAACTAAAGGAGTTTCTAAAATGTTATGTTATGTTAAATCACTGTACTTCACTGCTCACATTTAAGAAATAGATCAAATCCAGTGCCTTACTCTGCCTCCTCAATTTATAACACTGCATTTGCCTCCACTGACTTTAAAATGATCACTTCTTGAAATATTGTTTTGTCTTCTGATTATGGCTTCCAGGATCTGCATAACCTCTGAGTTTTGTTTTGTTTTGTTTTTTTGAGTTGGAGTCTCACTCTGTCGCCCAGACTGGAGTGCAGTGGCCGCTCCCGGCCACCGCAGCCTCAACCTGCTGGGCTCCGGTGATCCTTCCGCCACAGCCTTCCAAGTAGCCAGAATTACAGGCATGCGCTAGAGATGAGGTCTCGCTGCCCAGGTGGGTCTCAAACCCGCGGGCTCAGGCAATCCACTCACCTCAGCCTCCCAAAGGCGCGGGATTACAGGCTGAGGCACTGAGCCCGGCAACCTCTGAGTTTTATAGGCGTGCACTAGTTTCCTCTCCTTTCTTTCCATCTTATTTTATCTTATCAATCATTTCTATTCAAATGACTCTTAAATTCATCTCTAGGCTAAAAAAATGTTTTTTAAATTCCATTCCCGGCCATTGCTTTGCTAAGCTATGGTCTGGCCATGTGGCTCTTTGAGCTATGGCCGCTACCATGTTTCCTAAGCTTTGGCCCCCATCTCTTACCTTGGGGAGGTGAATTTCCTCTCTCTCTCTTTCTAATTTACTTTCTAAATAAACTATACTTTCTAATCTAACTGCTGTGCAATTCTCTGCATCTTTCACATGGCACTGAATTCCAACCCAGACTCCCACGGCAGGTTTGGCCTAACATTTTGGAGGGCCCCCTCACAATGGGGTGGCTAAGGGTCTCTCCATTGAAATTTGTCCTAAAAGGTCTCAGAACCCTCTTAATAGAGAAAAGCATCTACCCTAAGCATCTCCTCAATACCGGCTAGGCGACCAGGAGATAGGGCCGAGGTGGGTCTCTTGTTTCTGATTCGCTCCTTCAACTTGACCTCACTTCTATTGCTGTCACAAGGGCAAATGGTCCGAGATCTTTAAAATGGCATGCTGCCGGGACCCCTTGTTCTACCTGTGACATATTCTTCTTTACTCCTCTGATTGCTTTATCTCCTTCCTGCTTTCTCTCAACAACTCCTGCTCTTCCTTCTTACCCTCCTGCGTCTCTATACCCACCCTTTACCTCGAGGTGAGGCCTGCACCAAAGGCCAGGGCCGACCAACCCTAGCCGCTTCTCTCCTCTCTCCCCTCTCCCACTGTCTGATCATGCCCCGGCGGCAGCCCTACTGAATGAAGGGACCACCTCCTCTCCACCCCACCACCCCACTCTTCTCTGCCACACGTCCTCAAGAAGCCCTTTCAGGCCTCTGCTATGGCTTAACCAGTCTCCCCTCACGGATGTGGCTGGGGAAAAAAGAGATACTGCAGGTCCTGTTCTGTTTTTCTATGATAAATCTTTCAAATTATATCTAAACTGGGCCTATGGGTCCTCCCCCTGGACAAAAGTAAAAGGATCATGTGTTAATTAATTCTGTTAACTGATAAACAGTCTGTTATCATTTTAATCTACTTTTCCAAACCAAATGTGCAAGTGCTCTAGTAAAGTGTTAATTTCAACTTTACCATGTACTGAAATATTAGTGCTAGATAACACCAGTGTATGCTATATCAGGCTTGCTGAAGTTTTTTTTTTTAAATAAATTTCTGTATACATAATTGGAAATAATTAGGGACAGATCATTTCACATCCACGTGGTCTATTCACTCTAAAGGGTTTTATACTGGACCATTACAGAAGGACAAATGGTTAAAAGCTTCATATGTGTATAGCCAATTACAGGGAAATTTGAGGGTTTTTTTTTTTTCCAACCAAGACATTGGAGAAACAACAGGGTGCCAACATGGAAGACTGCAGGACCAGAGGGTCAAAAAGGCACCCCCATTGGCAGTCACCACTAGCGACAAAACTCCAGCTGCCCATCAGAGATCTGGTAAGAAGAAACCTGCTAAGGGGAATAGGTGTCCGTTGCTATGGGTACAGTCTGGGAGGTGATAGAAGCACAGTTGCCCCAAAGAGGCCTAAACTTCCAGGACCTTATCAACTCTGCAGGCCAGAAAGCCATGAAAGGTCATTGGAACCACAGCTGGAAATCTACTAAAGTGCCTAGCACTGGCTCACCACCACCCCAATCACCCTCAGGTGGATATTAGGGTGCTAGAACCCAATTTAATTTTTTAATTAACACAGGTGCGAGCCATTGGTTCTGGCCATCCATGTTGGAATCATATAGTCTTATCCCAATCAAGAGTTACTAAAGGTTAATTTAAACTATAAATGTAAAAAGTTACCTATAAAACAGCAAAAAGAAAGCAACCAGAAAGCAAAGAAAAGATGTAAGAAAGTTGTTGGTATAAAAGCATGTTTTTGGTAAGGAAGGATATAAAGGAAATAATAATTTTGTAAAGGAAAGGATCTTGTATGGCACATTTTTGACCTGTAATAAAATGGCTGGTTATTTAAAGGAAAGAAAGTATAGGACAAAAATAGAAGGTCCAAGCATGTCGAAATAGTATGTGTATGTTGAAGATGGTACGTGGAAGTTTTGTGGAGAAAAATGTGTGAAAGGAATTCTGTGAATAATCAAGTTTACAAAAATTTAGTTATTTCTATGAGTGTACCATCAATTACACTAAGGCTAGGCCAAAACGTTACTCAGAGACCAAAACATGAGCCTCTTAATTAACAATCTCCAAAAAAATGTTCTACAAACAACAGAGCGGGGAGGAAGAGACTAATTCAGTTTACCCCCCAACCCCTCACCCTGTGTTTGTTGGTTTTCTTTGTTTAAAATCTCCTCTTATTAGTTTGTTTTACTTTTAAAAAATCTTTGGACTATCACTTTGACTAAGTAAGTAACTATTACAATGACCTGTAATCCTGTTAAAACCTTATGCTTTTAAAACTTTTAATACTTAAACTCTTCAAGTTCTTAATTCAGTCTCTCTAGGGTGGGGTAAAAAACAAAAGCTTCAGGAACCACACGTACCCTGTACCCTTCCCCTAAACTGCCTGCAGACCAGGTAGATAGTAATCAGCTAAGGGGATTTTCAGTGCCAAATTGTTAATAACTTTAAAGTCTCCTTCCAGGTCTAAGGATTATTATCATTATTACTATTTTTGGTATTACCAACAACTTGTTTTATTTATTACTTATAAAGTTTACAACAGTTGGTATTTTATGAGACTTGACAGCTTTAAAAAATTTTTACCTTTCTAGTTGATTGATTTTCATTTATTTATTAGTTTTTTTTATTTGTTAGTTAATTGTGAGTCAGAGTCTCACTCTGCCATCCAGTCTGGAGTGCAGTGGCATGCTCACAGGTCTAAGGATTATTAAGCTAATATAGGATGGATAACAAAAAATAATTTTTGTCTGTTTAAAAGTATTTCTAATTATTTTTGTGAAACTTTAAGGTAACTTCCCTATCAAGGTGGAAGGCCAATACCACCCCTCCTCCCACTCCTCCCATTAAAAGCAGAGAAATTTCAATCTCCAGAGTAGAAGTTACCTGAGTTCTACCCTCTACATATCAATCATTATGAAGGTATATCAGACCTAACCTAGAAAAAGAAACAAGAGGGACAGTTTTCTCTTGCTAATGTCACCTGTTTTAAATTATCTTGTTCATTACTATTTCCTATAATTTAAACTTCAACCTAACTACATGTCTTCAAACTAATGTTTTCAATTTTTTTCCTTCAAACTTTCTCAAAGTAGCTATATTTCCTTGTTAAAGTCATTACGAACAAACACCTTATAACTATCTATAAATTCTTATCACAAAATCCAAAGAAACTTGAACACAAGCAACAAAAACATGTACATACAGACTAAGGAATTCACTGCTACTACAATAAGTGGATGTTGAGCCCACTACAGAAACTATAAATACATTTTACCAGACATCAAAGTCTCAATATGTCATAAGAGCAGCTATAATGGTCTTTATTATAGTAGTATTGATTCTAATAGTATATGCTTGTACACAGTGATTTGTATACAGATAGTAAGTAAAGATACTGAACAACTCCATTCGCTTCTGTCCTCTCATCCCCTCTTCTTACTCTAAACAGGTAGGGACATCTCTTCATCCATCTATCCAGTAGGAAGTAGCTACAGAAGACTGACTTTTATCCCTTTTCCCAGGTACAAATAAGAATATTTTAAAATAACAAGAGGGAGAAATGAAAGGTCATAACATGGAGTCAATATAGCCAATGAACAGTCATTTTAATTTTAACATTGCTTAGTTTTGTCATGTTTTTCTAGCAGTTTACTTTAATTTACCCTCTAATCAGAACTGGTTTCTCAGAGGTAGCTATTGATAATTGTTTTATAACCCCTTCCCAGCTTGTTTTATGAACAAGTTAACTTCATCACCCATTCATGGCAGACCTCATCAACATGCAGTAATCATGTGACTAAGCTACCCATTTGCCTGCCTTCTATCACCTGATGTTAGTATCTGTACTTACCTGCCTTTCATGATGATGTGGAGCAGACCACCACCCAATCACCTTAATGACTTGCCCCCATCACAGGGAAAGTTTAAAAGGATTCAGTCTGACGCAGTCATTTGCCATTGCTTTGCTAAGCTATGGTCTGGTCATGTGGATCTTTGAGCTATGGCCACCGCCCAAGCTTTGGTCCCCTTTCCAACCTTGGGAAAGTGAATCTTTCTCTCTCTCTCTTACTTTCTAAATAAATTATATTTTCTAATCTAAAAACAAAAATTCCATCCCCACATTTAAAAAAATCAAATGTAGACCTCAAAACCTACATGCCACATCCAAAATATATCAAACATTGTTTCTTCTCTTTATCAAGATCAGTCTTTACTGCCTGTCAGTTGTCTATCTGAGAAATAATCTGATCACTCAGACATTAGTCTTCTGTGAAGACTTCCCTCCCCCTCTTCTAACCAGGATCCAGTTATGTGTTTTCACACCACCCTACTCTATCTCATTTCATTGTATGACTGGTTTACATATTCAGCTTTTTTTTTTTTTTGAGTTGGAGTCCCACTCTGTCGCCCAGACTGGAGTGCAGTGGCCACTTCGGCCACCGCAGCCTCGACCTGCTGGGCTCCGGTGATCCTTCCGCCTCAGCCTTCCAAGTAGCTGGAACTACAGGAGCATGCTACCACACCTGGCTAATTTTTTGATTTATTGTAGAGATGAGGTTGCCCAGGCGGGGCTCGAACTCGTGGGCTCAGGCAATCCATTCACCTCAGCCTCCCAAAGTGCTGGGATTACAGGCTGAGCCACCAAGCCCAGCACATACTGAGCTCTTACACTAGACTACCAACTCACCAGGGCAGAGCAGTATCCACCTTTATATCCTATATGTCAACCACAAATGGCTGTACATAAAAAAGTCGCCAAAGAATGTTTAATGAGAGAGAGAAGAGGGGAGCAGGATTCATTTTCAGTGAAGATCTATAATTTTCCTAGTCTAAAATATTTAATATATCTGGCTGGGCAAAGTGGCTCATGCCTGTAATTCTAGCACTTTGGGAGGCTAAGATGGGAGGGTTGCTTGAGTCTCAGGATTCAAGACCAGACTGGGCAACATAGCCAGACCTCATCTTAAAAATAAAAATAAAATTAAAAGTAGGCATGGTGGCACACACCTGTAGTCCAAGCAACACTGCACTCCAGCCAGGGCAACAGAGCAAGACCTTATCTCTAAAACACAAAATAAAATAAAATAAAATAATAATTTGTGCCTTTTTGTCTGACATCTTAGCGAGGCAGCAGTGGTGTCTGCTGCTCTCTGAGCTTAGCAATGCTGCTCAAGGATGACAAGAAGAAAGATGCCGGAAAGTCAGCCAAGAAAGACAAAAACCCAGGGAACAAATCTGGGGGCAAGGCTAAAAAGAAGTGGTCCAAAGGTAAAGTTCGGGACAAGCTTAATAACCTAGTCTTGTTTGACAAAGCCATGTATGACAAACTCTGTAAGGAAGTTCCCAATTATAAGCTTATAACTCCAGCTGTAGTCTCTGAGAGACTAAAGATTCACGGTTCTCTGGCCAGGGCAGCCCTTCAGGAACTCCTTAGTAAAGGTCTTATCAAACTGGTTTCAAAGCACAGAGCTCAAGTAATTTACACTAGAAATGCCAAGGGTGGAGATGCCCCAGCTGCTGGTGAAGACGCATGAACAGGTCCCAACCAACTGTACATTTGGAAAAATAAAACTTTATTAAGTAAAAAAATAAATAAATAAATAAATAAAATAAAATAATAATTTGCTAAAAAAGAACTGTCGGGGGGTAAAAAAACCCCAGCTTTGTTTGGTTTACTATACAAACAGACTATGGCTTGGTAAGGTCTAGGCAACAAGACTACTACCAAAATCTATAAAGCAAAAAGTAAGGGAATAGAATTAAAATGTTTAAATCACTATTTTCTTCTTCTCTTTTTCCTAGCAATTCCCTGAGTTTTCTTTTAAATAATAATAATGGTAGATAGTAAACACTAAAACCTTTTTTTTTCCTCCAAGGAAATAAAAACAGTCTGTCCTATAGGTATCAGATGTGGTTTCTGTGGAGGCCTTAACAATTCTTTCCTTGTAAGTATCCTTGAAACACTAAAAGATCGCCTTTTGAGGCAAACAGAGTGGACCGGGAACAACTAACTAAATCTTTTAAACCCAAAGCAGTCTTTAATCCTTATAATCTGAATTTTGGTTTGAGAAATTCATTATTATTAATTTCTGTGACACTGAACATAGTACTCAATGTCCTAAATTTCTTCATCTGTAAAATGGCAATAAGTTATCTCACAGGGTTGCTGACAAGATAAGTGATCATGTAGGAAAAGCACACTAAAGCCTAGTTAGTGCTCATAAGAGAGGTTATGATTACAGTGACTTTCGGGCACTAATAAAGGAAGTTAAGGTATGCTGGCTTCACTAAGCTGACACCTTTTTTCAGAGTTAGTTGGTAACAGATTTCTTTAACCCACACCAGGAGGTACTATTCAAACTCATCTTGTTATATATATATTTTTAACAATAATTTATTACTTTGATCACTCCTAAAGTTGTATATAATTTTAAGCAAACTCACACTTTGAATTCATCCTTACTGCATTTCCCTTCTGTTAATCTCCTGTAGGTCAATCATATTTTGATAATGTTTATTTTCACCAGTGGTTTTCAAACTTTAATAAGCAACAGTTCTGCTTCACCACTGTTCAGAAACTTAACTTTAAAAAAACAGCTGTAAATTTGTTTTGTTCATTTGTGATGAAATGATAATAGCTTTGTTTTGTGGGTCCTTTAAAATAACCTGAAAATTATTGTCTTTGGTTTTCTTCTTAAGATTGATACCAAATAGTTACAGTCTGTGTTGTAATATTATTATTACATATAACCTTAGAAAACTTATCCTACTCATTAGCCCTTGGCAGCCAGCACTACAAATAAAAGACCTAAACATGCTATATTTCTGATATTTTATTTATACTTGTTGGCTTGTAGTACTTATATTTATTTTTGTTTGTCCCTAAGCAGCAGACAAACTATTTCTGGCATTTTATTTCTTCTCCATTACTTCTGAATGATTCGGATGGCAATAATGCAAGGCAACAATAATTCAATGTAAAGGAGGCATTAGATATTTGGTAAGAGCTGGAAATTGGAACTGGCAACCAATTCCTAATCAAAACCCCAAGTACCCATGCCATAAGAGATAAGATAGACAAGTGGGACCTCATCAAA
>NW_007257457.1:55362-79826 GCF_000164805.1 Carlito syrichta
GTGGTAGCGCATGCCTGTAACCCACTGTAATTCCGGCTACTTGGAAGGCTGAGGCGGAAGGATCGCCAGAGCCCAGCGGGTCGAGGTTGCGGTGGCCGGGAGCGGCCACTGCACTCCACTCTGGGCGACAGAGTGAGACTCCAACTCAAAAAAAAAAAAAGAAAAAGTGGGCAAAAGATCTAAAGACACTTCTCAAAAGATATACAAGCAGCCAATAGACACATGAAAAAGTGTTCAGCCTCACTAATTATAAGAGAAATGCAAATCAAAACCACAATGAGATACCACCTAACCCCAGTAAGAATGGCCATCATTAATAAAACAAACAACAGATGCTGGCAAGGATGCAGAGAAAAAAGAATGCTTCTACACTACTGATGGGAATGCAAACTTCTTTGGAAGACAGTGTGGCAATTACTGAAAGACCTGGAAATTGACCTTCCATATGACCCAGCAATTCCCCTATTGGGGATATACCCAGAGGAACTCAAATCATTCTACAAAAAAGACCTGCACACGTATGTTTACTGCAGCATTATTCACAATAGCAAAAACATGGAACCAACAGTGCTGCCCATTGAAACTGGACTGGATTTTAAAAATGTAGTACATATACACAATGAAATATTATGCAGCCATAAAGAAGGACAAACATATGGACTTCGCAGCAACTTGGATGGACTTAGAGGCTATCATACTCAGTGATCTATCACAGAAACAGAAAACCGAGTACCACATGTTCTTACTCATAAGCTGACTTTGAGCAATCATCATAATACTGTAAGAAAGGGATTGGCAGTAGTGGGAAATTGCCGGGGGGGGACACATTTCATTACAAGGGTACCTACATAATGAACATTTGTATACGTAATCCTGAATTGTACCCCACATCTTTAAAATAAAACAGAAATTTGATAAGGGGAAGAGAAAGGTCTATAATGCCACTTAATCTTCCTGTGGACAAACCAAGAGTACTCAAATTGAGTTAAAGGTACATTTCAACTCCCATTGCTGTTAAGCAAAATTACAAATCACATGTATGTTTATTTTCTTAAAACTAGTTTGTTCCATTTAAATTTTCTCATTCATTTTAAAGTTTCCATATACAACATCTTTACAAGAAACTGAAGCTTTTATTTTAGGAAAGATCGATGGAAAACACCAATCTATAAAAATACAGCACAATAAAAACATTAAAAATGTCAAAACTATTTGTTTCACTGGCAATAATAAAAGCAAGTAGCATGGATGGAGAAAACCAAATCTGCTTCACAGTTCAAACTCTATAAATGTAAAGAAAAAGTGCCCTCATCTGGCCAAACAAAAAACTTAAAATTTTACGTGCATGTATTAACTTTTGTTTAAAAGTAATTTCCAGGGTTCTAACTGCTATATAAGCAAATCTTTAAAAAATAAATATAAGTAATTATCTGACAGTATAAAATTTTTTTGCTGCCTTTAAAAAATAAAACTACTTGCTGCTAAAAAATAACTATTTAAACCATAAAATATAAAGCAAATTACATAATACATATCTTTGCAACCAGATACCTTAGAAATATATTAGAAAGAATATAAATTGTTACCAGTTCTCCTATTTGCAAATCACTAATTACAAAATGGCATAAGTTTATATTCTAATGACAAGATAGACCTATCACTAGCATATACTATTATTATCCAGAAAAAGAACCTTTCCAAAACTTGAGTTTGTTTCTCCCTGAGTACTTCTAAACAATAATATACCATTTAAAGTTAAATCTGATAATTAGCCGGGCTCGGTGGCTCAGCCTGTAATCCCGCGCCTTTGGGAGGCTGAGGTGAGTGGATTGCCCGAGCTCGCAGGCTCGAGACCCGCCTGGGCAGGCGCGACCTCATCTCTACAATAAAATCAAAAAATTAGCCAGGCGTGGTAGTGCACGCCTGTAATTCCGGCTACTCGGAAGGCTGAGGCGGAAGGATCACCGGAGCCCAGCAGGTCGAGGCTGCGATGGCTGGGAGTGGCCACTGCACTCCAGTCTGGGCGACAGAGTGAGACTCCAACTCAAAAAAAAAAAAAAAATTGATAATTATTAGACTCCCATTCCTGCCAGCCAGTCCCAGGAGAGCCCTAAATAAAAATAAACTTTTCAGCAGCAGTGTGACATTGATGTTACAGATGAAATGCTAGGGATGAGTAATCCTATCAACAGTAATAGTGATAAGGCGATAATATTAGAAATCACTAAAATGTTAGTTATTTGCCACGCACTGCGTGTGGTAGGCAGCCTGTCCACCCCACAGAGGACTCCCAACAAGTCCATCCCCTAATCCCCAAAACCCATGACTATGTCACCTTTTATGTCAAAAGAAATTTTGCATATGTGGTTAAATTAAAATTGGGAGAGGAAATGGGGAGATTATTCTGGCCTATTTTGGTGGCCCAATGTAAATCACAAGGGTCCTTAAAAGTAGAAGAGGGAAGCAGAAGGAATCCAGAGGGACATGAGACTATGGAAGAAGGGTGGGAGACATGCCGCACTGCAGACTTTGAAGACACAGAAAGGAGATCACAAACCAAGAAATACAGGCAACTTCTAGAAGGTGGAAAAGGTAGGGAATGGATTCTGCTCTAAAACCTCTAGAAAGGAACACAGCCCTGCCAACACTTTGATTTTAGCCCACTCAGACTTTTGAATTTACAGAACGGTAAGAAAATAGACCTGTGTTGTCTTAAGCCACAAAGTCTGTGGTAGTTTTTACAGCAGCAACATTAATTAGAAAAAAAGCTAAACTCAGTTAATCCTCATATTGTTCAGTTAGGTACTATTATTAATTCTACTTTACACAGAAGGAAAGTGAGAATTAAAAAGAGGAAGCAAGGTAACTTGTCTGAGGTTACACAGCTAGTTAAACTTCAGATCTGCATTTTTTTCTATCTGACATGTGAGGCTGACTGACGCCTACCCCCCCAGATCACTGCCTCACCGCCTTCCATGAGTAAACACGATACTAGTGACTTCTCAGTATTGAACGTATTCCACTAACATCTCCCACCCCCTACTTCCAATGAAATCTTCCTCCCAGTTTCTGTTTGAAACTATCCTCATTTCTTTCCTTGTTCAACCAACCTTTGACTCCTTCTATCTTACATCTATCATTATCCACTTTTCACATCCACTGCAGCCATGCTGAAGCAGGCTCAAATCACCTGGATATAAAAACACTATTCTAACTCACTTCCTATTATCAGTTCCAGGTCATGCAAAGAACCACCAGAAAAATTTCAGTATCTTCTCTGTGTGTAATCAAGTAAAACCTAAGTTCCTTTAGGAATCTGACCTCCTCAAAAGAATCCCATCTCATCTTTCCATGTTCCATTACTGCTTCCACACACTGCAAAATCCATCCAAATGTACTCTTCAGTCCCAAACGTATTCTGCCACCTCCACACTTCCACAGCCTTTCTTGTGTTATGACACTCAGCTATGTGAAAACTTATTTTACAAAATGGGTCCTTCTTGTCATGCCCAACTAAACCAGAATTGAGAGGCCAGGAATAGGGGAGAAGCCCTTTGAGCCCATAACACTTGCTTCAAGAATTAAATTTTCCACAAGCCCAGCTGCTGAAACGGCTTGCTTCTAACCCTAAGACCAGTTTTGCCATCTCTATAAAACTTTGCTAGTGCCAACGAACCTTCTTTCAAAACAATACATAACATTTCTCTTTGTAATAAAACTCCCAAATCTTCTCTTTGTTCTTCAGATATTCGAAAGACCACTCGGTCTGTGTATATGTCCCAAATTTTAATTTTTGCTTCCTAAAATAAAATGTAAATTTAGAGATTTGCCTCTATATTTTATCTTGACCTTGACAGCTAGAATATATGTCTATCAAAGATCAAATTCAGGTCTTAAAAACAGAACACCAGTCAGGAGCCCTGCAGAATTCTGCTTATACCACCCATCAGTCCCTGTCTTCCTCACTCTAATTTAGCTTCAGATACTAATGACCCAGTTAGGCTAAAGAATGTGGTCTATCACTGTAGTTTTTCATAAAGCCTAGACTTTTAGGTTAGACACCCAGGTTCAAATCCTAGCTCTACCACTTCCTTGCTTTGTAATCCATAGCAATTACTTCATTTTTCTGACCTAAATTTCTTTATCTGACAAATGGGAAAAACGATAGTATCCTCTTCATAGGGTGTTTCAAATACTGAATGAATTAATACATGTAGCTGGTAGAATATCTATCATAGATTATTTGTACTGCAGTTCCCTCAAGAAGTAGCTTGCTCCCATAATCTCAGTCCTTGGCTGGTCACAAATGATTTGTTTAATCACTAAGTTTTCTTCCCTCAGAAGGTTGGATCTTGTGACTCATTCCATAGTGCCAAGTTATGCCTCTATTTCCACCTGACGGACCTCAACTCTCAGCCCCTTGTGCTATAGTACAAGAGCCCACCACGAATCAGTATTGTCTTTTACTATCTTTCTTCTTATCCTTCCCCTAACCTTTCCTCTGGCTTCAAATCATACTTCCAAAATATTTTCACAAGCATAGATTCGCTATATCCACTTAGATATTGTGATGTTAATAACTGACTGCCCGCTGGGCTCGGTGGCTCAGCCTGTAATCCCGCGCCTTTGGGAGGCTGAGGTGAGTGGATTGCCTGAGCCCGCGGGTTCTAGACCTGCCTGGGCGGCAAGACCTCATCTCTACAATAAATCAAAAAATCAGCCGGGCGTGGTAGCGCATGCCTGTAATTCTGGCTACTTGGAAGGCTGAGGTGGAAGGATCGCCGGAGCCCAGCAGGTCGAGACTGTGGTGGCCGGGAGCGACCACTGCACTCCAGTCTGGGCGACCGAGTGAGACTCCAAATCAAAAAAAAAAAAAAAATAACTGACTGCTCACTATAAGGACTAGCTTTGTAAATGGGTTAGCCCTTTTAGCACTGGCTCTTACAGTAAACCCTTCTCCCTATTATTGCACCCATGAAAAAGGTCAACGAAAAAGCAAAATGAGACACTAGCATATATCCTAAAAAAAAAAAAAAGGGCAACATACTGCTGTTGTTATTACTGGCATATGTCTTATTTTCCTACACATTTATAAGTTTCTTGAGGACAAGGACAAGGTAGTAGTAATCACCTTTGAGTTACCCCACATCTAAACACATAATCTTTAGTTTTATTTTTGATCAAGTTAATGAATGGAATTAAACTGTAGTTGAATGCAGTCAAATTGTACCAATCTGCAAAAAAATTCTTGACATTACCTTAATTATCCTGGTGTGTTCTTTTTAATTTTCAGAACATTAAAGAATTAAAACTGATTTTTTTACAATTACAAGATAATTAGAGGACCTTTATAATAGTTACTCCAACATGTTCCTTCAACTATCTGCCTATCCATACTATCTGCCTAAATATACAAAGCTTTAGAACAATGGTTCTGCATTGTAATAATCTGTGGTGTTCTTTAAAAATAGCTTCTCAGGCTCCACATCAGAAGTGTCTGACTTGGTTGGTCTCAGGTGAGCCCCAGCTTAAATGTTGTTGCTGATTTTTTTTTTTTTTTTTTTTGAGTTGGAGTCTCACTCTGTCACCCAGACTGAAGTGCAGTGGCCGCTCCCAGTCCCCACAGCCTTGATCTGCTGAGCTCCCGCGATCCTTCCGCCTCAGCCTTCCAAGTAGCTGGAACTACAGGCGTGCGCTACCACACCCGGCTAATTTTTTTGATTTATTGTAGAGATGAGGTCTTGCCAATTTACCCGGGTGGGTCTTGAACCCACAGCCTCCGGCAATCAACTCGGCTTCCCAAAGTGCTGGGATTACAGACTGAGTTACGAAGCCCAGCGGATTTTTTTTTTTTTTAAAGGAGTGACAGGCGAGTATGAAGCACAGTCTAAGGAATCTGCTTTGAAACACGTTTTAAAAAAATTATATGATTCAAAGATATATATTTTAAATATATACATTACTTCTAAAATCCATTTAATTTTAAAAACTCACAAAGTCAATATATTTTAAATCATCATATTGTGTGTGTCACTGAAAATATAACTAACAACTACTATTTTTCTTTTTTTGAGTTGGAGTCTCAGTCTGTCGCCCAGGCTAGAGTGCAATGGCATACTCACGGCCACCATGCATCGACCTGCTGGGCTCCACTTCAGTTTTCCAAGTAGCTGGAACTACAGGTGCGTGCTACCATGCCCGGCTAATTTTTGATTTATTGTAGAGACGAGGTCTGGCCAAGTTGCTCGAGTTGGTCTTGAACCCACGTGCTCAGGCAATCCACTTGCCTTGGACTCCCAAAGTGCTGGGAATACAGGCTGAGCCACCGAGCTCTGCCATTTTTTTTTTTTTTTGGCCAAATAGTGATTCCTCATATCGGTGAATTTCTAAAATACACTTTCAGGCATAAAATTCTTTGCACATACAAAGTACTAATACAAAGTACAAAAAATACCATTAATCTTTGGTATCTGAACAAATTGTTTCCTGTTTGTTGCCAATTTAAAACTCACTTTCTGGATTAGTCTACAAGACAAAACCTCCTATATTTTATTATTTTTTGTGTGAAGCACCCCAGATTTCATATGCCTCAGCCCTTAGAATGACTCCTCTTATGGGCTGATGGAGGAGCTTTCTGCTGGGCCTGCAAAACAGTCTTAAGTCTGAAAATACCCTTGATTACTGTCAAATGACCTAGTCTTTCAGAGTAAAAATTTAAATCCCAAAGGTGATTTAAAGTCTATATTCGGCTGTTAATCCTTTTTGGACTCAAGGAGCAGACACACACAATAAACCTCAAAGCTGACAGTTTGAGATTTGCTTACCACCCCTGGCACTTCCAAGCTCTAAAAAAAAAAATCACTGACATACTGTATTCTGATACAAGGCATGAAAACTAAGTATAACATTAACTACATATGTGATGGGGGGGCATCTGAAAGACTTTATCATGTCAAGTGAACTTGGTGGCATATGCTTGTGGTCCTAGCTACTAGGAAGGCTGATTCAAGAGGATCCCTTGAGTCCAGGAGTTCAAGTGCAGTCTGGGCAGCATAGCAAGATTTTGTCTCTTAAAAAGAATTTTTTTTTTAAAGTTTATCATGATTCATTCTACCATATTCTGATTACTTTTTTCTGTATGTCTAACTTTCATCCCCCAAAGTCACTATTTTGAGTCCTTACAACTAAGAGGCTAACTTGCAACTACCCTGAAATTAACTTGCCTGTGACTACTGCAATAATTACACCCCTCCTCCTTATAACAGGGAAAAATCTATATTCTAAAAATTTCTCTTTAACTAATGTTTCATTCTTTTTGCTCAACTGTTTTTTCAGGTTCCCCTCCAATCTTTAGCCAGAGGAATAATCTACAAAATTGAAATTGCAGCATACCACAATTGTTTATTATGTTTTTCAATAAAAATAATACATATTGTTAAACAGAGTAATAATCACGTATGGGATCAAAAATGGAATAATGAAGAAGCATTTATAATCGTGACCTAAAAAAGTCAATTTCACATTTTTTAAAACTGCACCTGAAAAACTAATTTCCCAGTGCAAAGAAATTAAATGTCTTGCTTTAAAATGTAATGTAATCATATGTGAGTCACAAGAATCCCTGAAAGAGGTAACATGTGGCTGCAACTAAAATAACACCCATGCAAGACTTCTCTTTCTTTATCCTAAGTATTCGATTTCTATTCCTGAACAGAATAAACCAACTTGGATATACATGGATTTTTAGATTTCAACAAAACAGACTAACATATTCAATAGCACACCACCACTCACTATACATAATTCTACTTCTACTACTTTGTGTTTTGTGTTTTTTTTTTTTTTGTCATTTTTTTAAGTTGTCGTTATTTTTAAGAAAGCAATTTACAGACATCACATTTCAGCCCACAACTCCTTTTCAGAGATGAGGAAACTAACACTCTGTGAGGCAGATTAATGGTAGTGAAAGGAATGAAGCCCAAAGTCAAGTTTCAGTCCTACCACTTTCCAAAAACCCTGGAACACTCACCAAACAGAAGTGAGCAGGCTCCCAAAGCTACTATTATCTTTCTGCATTTGTACAACATCATCATAATTTACTTTGTTTTTTTAGTTTTGTCACTTCAATCATGAAAGTTATGAATAAAATAAACTCGCACTTAGAGAATATGACCAGGCATTCTACTACATGCCCTGCTTCCTGTGGCCCCATTGCTGCACTTCTTTCTTTAGCTTGTGAATTCCTTTCTCTTCTACAAAATGAATATGCTGACATAATCCCTGAATATGCTACTACTGTCTTTTACTAATGGAATCAGTTTGATGTTTTAGCTATCTCCGTATCACTCATCTAGGGAATTATGAATTCTGAACAAAATGCAATGTGCAAGTGAAAATCAAATCCATTTCTGTGTTGTACTCATTTATAAATATGCGGTTTGCTAGCAGTGCTGCTTCAATTTTTTGGTCACAGCACACAAAGGAAATGATAATACTTGGGTAGCACACTGGAGTAATAGACCAAGGAGACTGATGGGGGTAGGTGGGGGTGAGTGCTCAGTAGTTCCTGAAGCCTAATTGTGGCCTGCCAGGAGCTGTGAAAGCTGTGTACGGGGTGTGCAGACAATGATGCCAACAGCACAGACTCAGCTGCCATAAGGAATGATATGCTCAATTTCAAAGCTAGGGCTTGTATCACTGTGGTGAACTCACATATATATGCAATTAGACAAACAGAAACTGATAATCAGCACTGGCTAAATCATAGAAAACTAACAATGGCAGCAAATATTCCTACGAGCAGAAAATCAAATCATGTATTTTTGAGTAAGGAAATCACTTATTATTAATTATCCCCAGAATTAGATTAAGTCTGATAATTCTCATTAACTATAAATTGTCAATGAGACATAGAGAAAACCACTAATTGGGCTTGCCAGAGTTCAGACAGGCTTCAGGTCTATTCTGGTGTGCTTTAAAATATCATCTTCCCTACAGGTTTCCTTCTTTCTTTTTTTTTTTTTTGAGTCATGGTCTGACTCTGTCACCCAGGCTTGGCACACTCACAGCCACTGCAACCTTGATCTGCTGGGCTCTGGCGATCCTTCCGCCTCAGTCTTCCGAGTAATTGGAACCACAGGCATGCACCACTACGCCCAGCTAATTTTTTTGTTTATTGTAGAGATGAGGTCTTGCCACATTGCCCAGACTGATCTGGAACCCAGGGGCTCAGGTAATCCTCTCACCTCAGCCTCCCAAAGTCCAGGATTATAGGTGTGAGCCACAGCCCCCTACAGGTTTCTTTAGGAGGACTAGAGATAATATATAAACCTGGCTTCAATCATTAAGTGTCCTACTCCAGTGTACTCAAAAGCATCACTGAAACCACTGGTACCATTTTGTACTGCATTTTTGTTTACTTAACACATTAATTCATGTACCATTTCACGAGTACCTTCGCAGTATCTATGTTCATATTTTTTAAAGCTACCTAAATAGTTAATAACAATGGATTACGTTCTTAAAAATTGCTAAAAGAGATTAAGTGTTCTTACCTCACACAAAAAATTTTAAGTATGTGAGGTAATGCATATGTTAATAGCTTGATTTGGTCATCCCTCAGCATGTACATATTTCAAAACATGTAGTACATGATAAATATATACAATTACTATTTGTCAATTAAAATAGATACATAAATAAAGTTAAAAAGCAAACACACCTTATGTCTCAAAATAAGAAGATGATTTCTTCTTCAATTCTCTTTCCTATATTTAAGCTTACATTAAGGAAAACACCTCAGTTTAGTACAGGCCTTAGGCACCAGGCACAGTAGCTTGCGCCTGAAGTCCCAGTTACTCAGAGGCTGAGTCCAGAGGACTTGACCCCAAGAATTCTGGGCTGTAGTGCTCTATGCTGACAGGGTATCTGCACTAAGTTCAAAATTAATATGGTGACCTCCTGGAAGCAGGGGAACTCCAGGTTACCTAAGGAGGGGTAAACTGGCTCAGGTTGGAAATGCAGCAGGTCAAAACTCCCATACTGATCAGTAGTAGGATTGTGTCCATAAATAGCCATTGTACTCCATCCTGGACAATAAAGTCAGACTCCATTTCTTAAAAAATTTTTAAATACAGAGAAAGAAGTCCAGGGAAACCTCTCCTCCCTAAAAGAGCTACAAAATAGTCTATAGGATTATCTTATGGTTTATTCAAAAGAAGTTAATTGTTAGACATCTGTATTATATTCATCTTTTTGCTATGAAATTTTAAATTTAATTTCTTTAACATCTAGACCCAAAAATGGAATTACAGAATTTAAAGATATGAATGCCTTATGTCTTTTGTACATAGTTCTAAGGCAAATCTATCTTTCTGAATGAATACTGAAGATGTGGGGTACTAGAGGAGTAGAATCCTATGAATTTTGAAACTTTGTTGGTTGACTCTCAATATACTTTAATTGAATATTGGCACTAAATATGTTTTTTAAGAGAAGTTACACACACACACATTGCTATAGCGTCTCTTAAATCTTTGCCAGTACATATATATATACACACACACACCATACATATATTACATACACACACACACACACACACACACACACATATATAAAGAAATCCAGAACAAGCTTTTCAAAATTATTTCAAAATAAGGGGAAAATTGCCTCAGTTGTAGTTGCTAAGCAAAATGGTTTTTAGCAATGTATATACAACTTGCTATACACATATAATTTTTTCCCACAAAATACACAGACTTTAAACTGAAAAAGAAAATCTTTGCTCATCCTGGATATTGCTCATCAAAACTTAATAAAATCTAGAAGTAATTATTTTTAACATTTTCTTTTGTATCCTGCCACAATTTATAAATAGAAAAGCACAAATATGTATGCCTTTATTAGTATACAAACTGCTTTAAAACCTGTTTTTTTTTTTCCTTAATAAATCTTGGACTTTAGCATATATAGTTCTATTGTTCCATATATGCTACCGACAATTTATAAAACGAGTTCATTACTGAAATATACTTGGGTAATTTCTATTTTTGCTATCTTGTGTGTGTTGCGTACATAAACAACGCTTCAATGACCATTTTTGTAAATTATAAGAAAGGTCAACCTAATATCAATACCATACTACTTTATTTGTAGGACTAATTTGCAGGTATAGAATTAATAAGTAAAAGGATATGAGCATTTTATATGTGACTACTTTCAGCAGTTCACATTCCTACCAGTAGTAAAATTTTCCCTCTACCTTCACTAATATGGGGTATTCTCTCATTCCAGCTAGCTTTGTAAAAACTGGTCATTTGTGTTTCTTTTAGTTTGACTTCCACTGTTTCCATCTTTTAAAAAAATTTTTATTTTAAAGATGTGGGGTATACTTCAGGGCTAGGTACACGAATGGTCATTGTACAGGTAGTCAGGGTCTCATTTTGGTCCCCACATCACCTGTTTCCATCTTTCATTCATATTTTCTATTAGTGTGCTTGTTATTTTTATGATAGGGATCAAATATTTTAAAATGCTACATAGTTAAGTAAAATTTATCTCACTACAAAATAATTCTGAAGACTGGCTATAATTCCCTTGCGTTATATGAACTGTTTGTCAGAATTCCTGAACTTTCTCCTGTCTAAATCCAACACAGAAGACCATATGTACATTTTTTTTTACATATATACATCTACTGTACAGATAAAAATGCAACAAAGTAACAGACACAGCATCATGTAGGTAATAAAAAACCCAGGGCAAATCTAATTCTGGCCTCGGCTATGCTACAAGAAGCTAAATAACCTAGGTGTCACCTTTGCTCTCCAAGTATCAGCTCCTCAATCAATAAAATGAACAAGTTGGGCAGAATGCTCCCTAAGACTGTTTCCAGGTGTGAATTCCATGAGTCTTAAGAAGCTGCAACAGGCCAGGCACAGTGGCTCACACCTATAATCCCAGCACTTTGGGAGGCCGAGGTGAGAGGATTGTCTGAGCTCACAGGTTCGAAACCCGTCTGGGCAACTTGGTGAGACTTCATTTCTACAATAAAACAAATAAAAAAATTAGCAGAGCATGGTGGCACATGCCTCTAATTCCAGCTTCTTGGAAGGCTGAGGTGGAAGGATCACCTGAGCCCAGCAGGTTGAGGCTTCAATGGCCGTGAGCGTGCTTGCACTCCAGCCTGGGCGACAGAGTGAGACTCCAACTCAAAAAAAAAAATGTTGTTGCAACATTCTTCTTAGACCATGAAACACCAATAATTCAAAGTGAAATAATTTGATCACTATGAGGTAAAAAATAATAAATGTAATCACATTTAAGTATATCTGTTAAAAATAAATCTCAAATCATATTATAGCAAGATTAGCAAAATGATCTCTGAATATTTGATTTTTAAGTTCTCAATATATTAGAAACTTGGGAAATATACATGTATACTGAATATACTCAAAGCATTAACTTACCATCTCCAATGTGAATTTCTGATAATCATTATATGAGCTGTTTAGCAGGGACAACACCAAAAAAAAAACAAAAAACAAAAACAGGCCACTGCTATTAAAAGCTCCTTGTTGATGCAATAATATCATGCCCTTTACTGATATTTATATTGTTTTAATCTTTCAACTCTTCTATTAAATGAGAGATATCTCAAAATTAGATTTGTAGTTGAGTTTTCATGTTTCGTCCCATGAAACTATTAAAAACATCACTTTTCTCCCATCTGAAGAATTATTTTTGGGCTATGATGCCTACGCTTATTCATTTTACAGTTTTAAAACTGTGTTTAAGAAAAAATTGTCTCAAACACAAATTTTATGTAGGTGGAAAATCATTGCTATAGCAACAGCAGCTTCAGTCTATGGGGCCTGAAAGGTAAAAACTCACATTTCTAACACTTAGAACTTAGTATGTGGGTTTTTTTTTTTTTGAGGGGGGGTTGTTTGTTTGTTTGCTTGCTTTTTTATGACTGAGAGAACAGCTTGGTAGTTCCTAGCCTTTTATCACTACTATCATAAACTAACTAGACTATCATCCCAATGAGAATGGCCAAACTCAAGGTCTTAAGGGATAAAAATACATAGTACCTTTTTAAATGATAAGGTTAATTACAATAAATCAAACACGACACTTCAGGCAATCCCTAGACTGTTAATCCTCCTCTGCCTCAAGTTCCTTAGAGCCAGAGGAATTAGTGGAATAATAAAACCTCAAATATTGAGTGGCTTGAGAATTTTGAAGTCTGACTGTGATTAAAAAGCACTAGCACCCTGTCATCACCCAGCATGTTATAAAAAAGCACCGCTCTCAACTAGAACTGGCTTCATCCCCACCCTCAATTATGCCTGGCTCCGAGAACGAAGCACATCTTTTTCTGAGGATCCTTTCCCTATTATTCTAATGGGCAGAGGTTGAAAACTGGAAACAAAAAGAAATTAAAACAGTATTTTTCATGAACAGATGGCAAAATTGTATGTACATAAAATTGTGTATAAAAGAAAGGGAAATCAGTAGCTATTTTTTTAAAAAAACTTTTTCCGCATTCTATTGCCCAGGTGTAAAACATGCCACTGACACAGGGGAACGTCACCATCATTACTTTAACACCCCAAACGCACATGACACACTGAATATAGCACAGCAATAAATATAGTGTTCATGTAATTCTGTGATAATATTTTACAGACTCTGACATTTTCTTGCTATGTAACTGTAGCCAACTTAATTTATCTGTGCCTCACAGGTTCATCATCTGAAAATATGAGTACTGATGGTGATATCTCATAGGGTTATTGCAAGATCAAATAAGTTAATACCTATAAAGCACTGCAAACTGCACCTGGCACACAATAAGCACTTGATAAAGTGAACAATTATCTCCACTGTTTTGTTTGGACCATCCTAACTGATATCAAATGGTATGTATCTGTGGTTTTAATTTGCATTTCCCTTCCCTAAAGCCTACTGATGTTGAGCATCTTTTCAAGTACCCACGTTTATCTGCAGCCTGTACCATCTTGGTGAACTGACCGCTCACATCTTTTGCGCACTGGATTGTCTGTTTTCTTATTGATGAGTTTTGACAGCTCTTTATGTTATTTGGACATAATTTATTTACCAAATAAATAATGCACAAATACATCATACACCATATAACAACACCTTGGTCAACAACGAACCACATAAACGATGGTGGTCCCATAAGGTTATAATAAAGCTGAAAAATTCCTGTTGTCCAATGAAGTTGTAGTCATTTTAACATCATAGCACAATGCATTATTCACGTGTTTCTGATGATGCTGTGCTGTCAACTGTATAAAAGTACAGCACATAAATTATGTACAGTACATAATACTTGATAATGATAACCAAGGACTATGTTACCAGTTTATATATTTACTAAATAATATTTTTAATGGTTACAGTGCACTTCTACTAATAAAACAGTCTCAGGCAGGTCCTTCAGGAGGTATTCCAGAAGGCTATCATAGGAGATGACAACTCCAGAAGGTTATCATAGGAGATGACAACTCCATGGGTGTTATTGCCCTTGAAGATGGTCCAATAGACAAGATGTGGAGGTGGAAGACAGTGATAATGATGATCCTGATCCTGGGTAGGTCTGGGTTAATGTGTATTTGTATCTTCATTTTCAATAAAAAAGTTTAAAAAAAAAAGCCGGGCTCGGTGGCTCAGCCTGTAATCCCAGCACTTTGGGAGGCTGAGGTGAGTGGATTGCCTGAGCCCATGGGTTCGAGACCCGCCTGGGCAACTTGGTGAGACCTCATCTCTACAATAAATCAAAAATTAGCCGGGCGTGGGAGCGCACACCTGTAGTTCCAGCTACTTGGAAGGCTGAGGCAGAAGGATCACCAGAGCCCAGCAGGTTGAGGCCGCGGTGACCAGGAGAGGCCACTGCACTCCAGTCTGGGCGACAGAGTGAGACTCCAACTCAAAAAAAAAAAAAAAAAAAGTTTAAAAAATTAAATAAGCTTATAGAATAAGGATATAACAAACAAAAATATGGTTGTATAGTTGTGTCATGTGTTTGTGTTTTAAGTTAAGTGTTATTACAAAAGAGTCAAAAAGTCTAAAATTTTTTTAAAGCTTATGAAGTAAAAATGTTACTGTAAGCTAAGATTAATTTACTATTAAAGAAAGAAATATGTTTTATACATTTAGTGCAGAATTTAGTGTAGCCTAAATGTATAGTGTTTATAAAGTCTACATTAGTGTGCAGTGATACTCACTGACACACCCAGAGCTATATTCATTTATGATTAATGCTCTATAGAGACATACCATTTTTTATCTTTCATATGATATGTCTACTGTAACTTTCCTATGTTTAGATACACATTATTGTGTTCTAACTATCTACAGTATTCAGTACAGCAACATGCTATACAGGTTTGCAGCCCTGGAGCAACAGCCTAGCCCATATAGCCTAGGTGTGTAATAGGCTAGACCTTTTAGGTTTGTTTAAGTACAGTCTATGATGGTCACACAATGAAGACGTTGCCTAATTATGCATTTCTCAGAGTGTATCTCCCTTGTTAAGCAACACATGACTGCATTTTCTCCCAGTTGCTTTGTCTTTTCTTTTGCTTAACATTTTTTTTTTAAGTTGAGAAAGCTTAAGGTTTTAAGTTGAGAAAGCTTAAGATTTATCAAGAGGACAGAAAAGCTCCCAGAGTAGGAGGGGACCTGAGAGGGTTGCCCTGCTTAACCTTCTTAACAGTCTTTCACAGAGCAAAAAGTTTCTAATTTTGAGGAAGTTCAATTTGTTAATTTATACTACTTATGAACTATGCTTTTGGTGTCATCTCCAAAAAGCCTTTGCCTAATTCAAAATCACAAAGATTATCTACATTTTCTTTTAGAAGTTATATAGTTTTAAATTTATATTTATGATACCTTTTGATTTTTATGTAAGGTATAAAAGATATGAGTCAAATTTCTTTTCTTTTTTTTTTGCATATGAATGTTCAACTGTCCCGATACCACCTGTTAAAAAGACTAACTTTGGCCGGGCTCGGTGGCTCAGCTTGTAATCCCAGCACTTTGGGAGGCCGAGGTGAGTGCATTGCCTGAGCCTGAGGGTTCGAGACCCGCCTGGGCAACTTGGCGAGACCTCACCTCTACAATACATCAAAAAGTAGCTGGGCGTGGTAGCGTGTGCCTGTAGTTTCAGCTACTTGGAAGGCTGAGGCGGAAGGATCGTCGGAGCCCAGCAGGTCGAGGCTGCAGTAGCCGGGAGTGTGCCACTGCACTCCAGTCTGGGCGACAGAGTGAGATTCCAACTCAAAAAAAAAAAAAAAAAAGTCTAACCATCCATCATTGTAATGTCTTTGCCCTTTGACACACACACACACCCCTACTGACTGTGGCATGGGTCTATTTCTAGACTCTACTTTGTTCTACTCTTCCACTTGTTTCTCCTTTTGCTGATGTTGTCTTGATTACTTACTTCATAGTTAAGTCTTGAAATGAGGTAATAAGAGTCTTCCTACTTTGTTCTTTTTCAAAATTGTTCTGACTATATAAATATATAAGCACATTCACATAAATTTCACAATAGCTAAATCCAGCTTTCTTAAGCATAATAAATCTCTACTTATGGGCAGCTATTTTTACAGGGTGTTCTTGGAACCCATAGTTAATACTAAGTGTTTCTTCATTCTTACATTAAAAGAAATATTAAAATCTAACCA
Source organism: Carlito syrichta (assembly GCF_000164805.1). Taxonomy (NCBI): domain Eukaryota; kingdom Metazoa; phylum Chordata; class Mammalia; order Primates; family Tarsiidae; genus Carlito; species Carlito syrichta. Next base: position 72,084 of record NW_007257457.1, read on the forward strand.
GAGAACTAATAATCTCCACCTTGCTCAATCCTTTCATCAAAGTCTTGACACAGAATGTAAATGGTCACTCCCTCCATCAATTTCTTCTTAATAATCTCAGTCTTTTCAGGAATAACTTGAACGCTATAACCCTCAAGCTATAAAAAAAAGTTGTTTCTCCCTAGCATGTTCCTCTATATGCCAAGTCAAAATGTCTGGGGTTTTTCCTTGGAGTGGGAGAAAAAGAAAAGGCCAGATGAAATATCTGTCTCTATTTGAGCTACTATTCTCATTTTACATCCAAAACGGCAATGAAATCTTCACTTGAGTAAAGATTTTATGAACTTCTAGCAATTGTCTTTTTAGCCAAACACCAAAAGACATAATAGTAACAGACCCCAACTATAAACCAAGTTCTACAACTATGGCTTTGTAAATGTATGAGCTACATGCAGTACAGTCATCCTCCCAAGTAATTCAACTACCCTCTCAGCCAGGCAGGATGCTTATGTTGAACCGAAGAATATAATGAAAGACAGCCGAGTTTCAAAAGTGTGGTCTCCAGAAATGAAGGATGATAAATTACTTATAAAAATCATTAGAGGGAGATTTCTATGGATTTTATACAAAAAATTATTCTGCATTAGCTGGGTTTAAATGCCCAAAAACAAAACCTTAGCTAACAGAGGTCTTTTTTTCCCTTTACAGTTCGTTTACAGCGGGGAAAAGGCTGTATAAACACACACTTGTGATAAATCAAAACTAAAAAAAAATAAATCCACTAAATTATTTAATTAATGTCTTTAAAGTCAGGTTTAAAAGTAACCTTAAATATACACACACACACACACACACACACACACATATCATACCACTTAGCAAGTAAGATGGGCTAGCCCTTTCTCATAGTTCACTTTAGACAATAAGAATCAACCTTACCAGGCAACCCCCTCAGGTCTCCTCCCACTGTGGGAGCTTTTCTGTCCTCTCAATAAATTCTGTTTTCTCAAAACAAAAAAAAGAAAAGAAAAGGTAAAGCCGATGAGACAGACAAAAATGCTATCATTAAGAATCTTCTGATTTGCTACCTCACAATTCTCCCTCATACAATTAAAAGCTTTCACCTCACTCACTCCCATACTTTGAATTCCCATTATTTAGAAACAAAATATTTGCAGAAACTTCAGTACTCAAGTTTAGGTATTGTACAGGGTTTATTTTTTAATTAAGGGGGAAAAAAAGAAACACTCCAGATAAGTCAACTACATATTTCTGGTCATACAGCAAAGGTCACACACTTGAATTTTTTTTTTTTTGAGTTGGAGTCTCACTCTGTCACCCAGACTGGAGTGTAGCAGGCTCGACCTGCTGGGCTCTGGCAATCCTTCCGCCTCAGCCTTCCGAGTAGCCGGAATTACAGGCACGTGCTACCATGCCCGGCTGATGTTTTTTTATTTATTGTAGAGATGAAGTCTCGCCAAGTTCCCCAGGCGGGTCTTGAACCCGCGGGCTCAGGCAATCCACTCACCTCAACCTCCCAAAGCGTGGGATTACAGGTTGAGCCACCGAGCCCGGCTCACACACTTGAATTTTATCAATGAATGAAAATAGGCAACAGAGGCATCTTACAATACTGGGATTGGGGTTGCTACCTGATCTGGTTTCATACTTTAATGCAAGGTTTTTACGTAGGCTGCTTCCTACAAATAGTTCACTAAGAGCTACAAGTTACCAGGCAGCTCTAGGACAGACAGTTAGAACTCATAATTAACAACAGATAGTAAATACTGATGAGATGTTAATTACTTTCTCTGATACATTGCCTTTTCTCTAAATAGTGCTTAATATTCATTTCTTACCTCACACCGCTGAGTAAAGAATGAGAAGAAAATTATCCACATTCACAAAAAAAGGGTAGAGAAACAGTTACACCAAGTAGAAGAAAAAGAACTGTGAAATTATCAGTAATGGCCCAGAAAGATGCTCAATCTAAGTACTAAGTAAGAGACTGTGGCCCAATTAAATTCTGATCTGGTTTTTACCCAGGCCTTTTACCAGAGCCAATCTGTAGCAGGGGTCCTCAATCATTTTGGCATCAGGGACTGGTTTCGTGGAAGACAATTTCTGCACAGATTGGGGGGTGGTGTGGGTAGGAGATATTCAGGCATTAGATTCTTATAAGGAGCGCACAACCTAGATTCCTCGCATGTGTAGTTCACAACAGGGTTTGTGCTCCTATGAAAGTCTAATGCCACCACTGATCTGACAAAAAATGGAGCTCCCCTTGCCCACTGTGCGGTCTGGTTCCTAACAGGCCACTTGGAGACCCCTGGTCTGTAAGGTGAAGACAAGGTTTAGAAAGATTCAACACATACCAGGTCTCAGAAAAGACTCACTAACGAGTTCTTCAAATTATCTACTTTCTGGATTTACATATTTTGTTTAACATTTTAATGCTTAAGAAATTGGGCTCATCTTAGATTCAATGTGTGCATTTAATATGGTAGTTTGTTTTAATAGACAGGCTGTTATTAAATCACTGGTGAATCTTTCAATCAGTGTTTCAGAAGGCAATGTTTGAAACTCAAGTCTACCACTCACAGGCAGAGGCAACTTAGCACAGTCCTACAAGTCACTGCAAACAGCATGGGTGAAGGCCAGATAACTCTGGAGGCTCTGCCAGTACTGGATGGGGAGAGAAGACTCAGATTCTCTTCAGTGTAATATTAGCCGAAGCCAACTAGGCAAGCAACACAAACTTCATTTATCTGTGGTGGTTTTAGTTTACAACCACTCTTTAAAAAAAAATTTGAAAAGCAATCGATAGACCTTTACTTAGGTTCAAAGATTAAAACTGAACATTGGTCTTTAAGTTAGCCACCTGCGTCTAAACTAGCTGTACAACATTAACAAAGCTGCTGAACCAGTTACTGATATCTCAATTTTTCCTTAAAGGTTAAAACAAGAAAAAACATGCCACATGCTTTCTAGGACTACCATTAGAATAAAATAAATACAGAATTTTAAGTAAATTTAATATTCAAACAAAAGGCAAAGATATCAGTATCAAATTGCAATTCTCCCATCCGAAAGCAACTCCTAGAGATCTGCTTTTTTTTTTTGTAAATCACTGCAATACATTGCCTTCAATTCAGGGTTTTGTGGTTTCCACAAATGTACTGGCCTCAACTGATTTGTTTCATTTGTGGCATAAATAAGATATGAATCACTTTGGTTGTACAAACGCTGAAGTTGTATTTTGTATTAGAATAGCCTATTTATACATAAAACAGAATTTTTTTCCACTGACTCAACTCAAATACACATTATCAATAAAAAGTGAATCTCAAACAAACAAACAAACAAACAAATAAATCCCATTAAATCAGTCAAAGAGAATACTTCAAAAGAAATGAAGCAAAATGGCAACCAGGAGATAGTTCCTTCTGACTATCTGAAAATGGCTTAAATCCCAAAGCCAGTCTGAAGTTTGTCTCTATTCAAAACACAAAGATTTATGACCTGAAACCCCGGATGGGGTTGGAAACAACAGAAGTTTTCTACTAGTATGAAGTAGTTTTAGTCTCTCCACTGATGTACTTACCATACTTAAACACAGCCTGCAGTTACACACAGAATTTAACAATGTCCAGAAACTATACTGATTCACTGTGCTACTATGGGTACCTTACAGAAGACTGCGGGGACTAAGAAAATCGCCATCCATTCAATGACAAGTAGAAGAGGAGAATGACAAGTGTTGTGTCACTTTCCCCAGCGGTACCCAGCTTCCTGGATAGGGAAGCTGACAGAGGGCTGGGGGTTTTCTGAGGATGTAGCAAAATGGAAAGGATTATGAGGAAATCAAGACCCATGGAGTTAGAAGATCAAAGGACCATAAAGTAGACATTAACTGAGGAGGCTTACTACCTCACAATTCTCCAGACTCTTAGAGTCCCAACAAGTTGTGCTAGTGCTCTTAGGCTGGAGCATCAGAAATTGCTGTTTTTGTGGGGTCCAAAACAGTCCAATATTGGCAAATTAGTATGATTCAACTTACTAAATATGACTCTATCTTCCTATACAGCAAGCAAATCAGTCTCTTTCGGGAGCTGTCTCTTAATGGCAGTACCTTAGAGAGGGTTAAGAAGTTCCCACTGCTCAAGGCTCCAGATCCCTCTCTTGACCAAAATTTAGTTGCACAGCAATTCCTTCAAGACTGCAAACTTGCTAAGAATCCTTCCAATAACCAGTTTTAATAAATAGCTTCTTTTGATGAAGTTAAGACTTAGTTTCAGTCTTTGTGACCAAAGGAACCCTAACAAATACACACTAAGCATGGAAGGCTTGAAGAGTATTCCAGAGGATCCTTGGGTTACCAATCCAATACCCGTCTTCTTTCCGTTGTTCACAAAATCCAAAAATGACTGCTGAATAAGCAAAACCAAGCAAGCAAGCAAGCAAAAAAGTTCTCCTTTCTTCTTTCACAGTCCTTACAATTGCACCTATACAGACTTGTTCAAAGCATATTATGTAAGGCAAGGGAAAACTTATGTTAATAAATGTCTAGCCAGGCTTAAGGGTTTTGGTTATTTTTAATAGTATCTTTGAAAGTCACACATGGTAAATAAATTAAAATGATATAAAATACATCAGAAAAACACAATTCCTGAAGTTATCATGATCTCAATTTCTACTAAAAAGAATTTATTTTAGCTTCAGTCAGCACTCAGCCTGGCAGGTACACTCTTCTCAGTGTGAAGTGATACAGGAGCACATGAAATAGCAGCCAAGTAGAACCCCATGCAAATCAGACAGTAAATGTATAACTGGGGACCAGCTATAAGTAGGGAGAGGTTGTGCCAAATCTAAAAGCATATAATACTCTATGAGCCAATAAAAAGCACTTCACCTTCTTTGATATAGTATTTAATGCCTTTTTGTGCTGCTTTTTGTTTCATGCAACATGGTTCTCTCTGCTTCAATGACCCAGAGAACTGATACTTACTGCATTCTAATCACTAATTATAAGCATATTTTAAAACACTTCTGGAACAATTAACCAACTACTTAGCACAAAATAAAGTTAAAGTCTATATGCAAAATCATTTCTAGGTGAACTGGAAACATAAATACAAAAAATAAAAACATGAAGAAGGAAAACAGCTATTTTTATAATTGAAGAGTAAGTCCAAGTGTGACACCAAAGGAAAAACCAAAGAAAAGTGATAGATCTCACTGCATCAGAACAAAAAATGTTATGCCAATAAAAAATAATAGCCAAAATACAAATAAAAAGCCTAACTTAATAAAAATCAACTAAATAGATGACTAACATACCAAACAAAAATGGACAATTAAGATAATTAATCTGAAGACCAATTTGGAAAATGTATCCAAACCTTAAAAATGGGAAACGCTTTTTTTCTTTTTTTTTTTTGGAGTCCGAGTCTCACTCTGTCACCCAGGCTGGAAGTGCAGCGGCACGCTCATGGCCACCGCAGCATTGACCTGCTGGGCTCAGGCTATCTTTCTGCTTCAGCCTTCCCAGTAGCTGAAACTACCGGGGTGTGCCACCACGCCCAGCTAATTTTTTCATTTTTTTGTAGAGATGAGGTCTCCTCATGTTGCCTGGATTGGTTTCAAACTGCTGGGTTTAGGCAATCTTTTCATCTCCACCTTCCAAAGTGCCGGGATTATAGGTGTGAGCCACCACACCCAGCCAAGTTAGAGTGTTAATCTGCTGCCCAGCCTGGAGTGCAGTGATACATTCACAGCTATTGCAGCCTTGACTTGCTGGGCTCAGGTGATTCTTCTGCCTCAGCCTTCCAAGTAGCTGGAACTACAGGAGTATGCTACCATACCTGGATAATTTTTTGACTTATTATAGATCAAGTTGCCCAAGCTGATCTCAAACCCCTAGGTTCAGGCAATCCTCTTGACTTGGCCTCCCAAAGTGCTACGACTACAAGTGTGAGCCACTAGGCCCAGCTTGGGCAAACCTTTTGACCATCAATTCTATTTCTAATAATTTATTCTGAAAAAGTAATTTTCTTATTAAGGATGTTCACTGTGGCATTGTTAGTAATAACAAAACAAACCAACCAAACCACCAACATGAGCATATTCAATTATAATTCATCCTATCTGTTTAAGGAAATAATCGACTGCCACTGAAAACAGTAATGAGATTTATATTTATTGACATGAAAAGTTAGTCACAATGTGCATTAGTATATGTGAGAAATGATTACAAAACAGAAAAAATAATGAGCTTGCCAAAGACTACTACTGCCCACCAAAGCACGTTCCTCCTGAGCACACAAGTAGATTATATTTCCACCCCACAACACTCACATACATATTCACACAGTTTGGTGTAGCCATGTGATTATGTTGTCTGCAAAAGACTAGGAGCAAAAGAATGTCCTTGAAGTTACATGTTGAAGACAGTCAAGACAACGGCTCACGTTCCTAAAAGGCAGCATAGAGTAGAAAGAGCTCCCCAATCTGGCCCCAGCCTGGAATATCTACCTTGGAATGTTGTGTGAGTGAAAAATAAATTTCTGTTATGTTCCTGCCATTACATTCTGGGCCTATATTCAGTAGCTTGGCCTACCCTAACTTATATAGTAGGATACCAGCAGTTTTGCTTTTTAAAGAAATCTGTATGTGTATATGAATATCTTAAAAAGTATAAAATATATTCATGATACTTAACCACACTGTTGCATGCAGTTGTGTACTCTTCATTCTCATTGCTATACAGTATTTCATTGTGCAAATACGCTACAATTTATTTACCTATTACTTATAGGCATTTGGATAGTTTCCAGTTTTTTTGCTATTATTAATATAGCTACCATGAAGTCTTGTATATAGCTTTTAGTGAATATATATACATATTTCTGTTACTTAACAGATAAGTTATTGGCTCATAGGATATGCTTATATTCAGCTTTAGCAGTACTATTACATAGTATTCCAAAGTGCCAATACCAACTTTTACTCCCACCAGCAATGTATGAGAGTCCTAATTGCTCTATACCCTCATAACATTTGGTGTTTTCTATATTTTCATTGTAGCCATTTTGGTGGATAAGCAACCATACACTTTTAATTACTCTCATAACATATTTTACTATCTAAAATTGAAAGAAGTTTAGTAAATTATTGTGTACTCCTACAATGGAATATTATGATTTCAAAATTACATATATAAAGTGATCTCAATGATGTAAGAGAGTATCTAGAAAATACTAAAAGAAAATGGGTTGACATTCTGTTGAATGAATTAGTTATAGACATTTGTAACCTGACCTTCTTGACTTAAAGTACACTATTCTCCTGATACCTGTAATTCATTTGGAAGTAGCATGAGCTCAGTAGTGCCTGGGCTGGAATCCTGCTCCTGTGGCTCATTGTGCAATGTCGACCTTGGGCTCTATCTAACCTCTCTAACTTGCCCCTTCTAACCTTTTGCCACTTATAGGAATAGTTAAGAGCTTGGATACTTAAAGTAAACTGCATTGAGTTCAACCTATGCTCTGCAATTTGAGAAATCTCTCTGGGCTTCATCCTCACCTTAAGTAGTGAAAATATAGGTTCCTATACCTCATAAGACTGTACGAGAAATAAATGAACTCACAGCTGTAGAGCAGAACTCAGAATGGTGTCTAACATTAAGTATGCATTTGCTATTATAACTACTATTACTACTTCTGCTGCTGCTGCCACTACCACTACCACCACCACCACCACATC
>NW_007257457.1:79846-101910 GCF_000164805.1 Carlito syrichta
AAAAACAGAAGCATGAGACGTTAGAAAAGTGTTTTGTTATAAGATACCCAGAAGGGGAGCAAATAATGCTCTCTATCTCAACAGTCCAGGAAGTATTAGTACATCACAGCATCACAGCCAATAGCACTGTGATGTATGAAAAGCAAGCCTACCACCACCACCACCACATCTAACAGAAGAAAAAACCAGCCACAATTATGCCATTGTACTCCAGCCTGTGTGACAGAGTGGGTCCCGGATCAAAAATTAATTAATTAATTTTAAAAAGAGAGAAAAAAAAAACCCAAAGAAACTACTGAAATCATCAGGAACCAAGATGGCACTTGATCATCAGGAACCAAGATGGCACTTGAGTGCCTCAATTCACCTGAGCTTGTTCCCTAAGAGTAATAGTTGATCATCTAAGAGCAAGTGGCCAGACAGCCAGGGGTCTCAGTAACCTTCACCTTCACTTATTTCTAAGTAGATTTCAAAGTCCTTAACAAAGCAGATGGAAGACTGAGCTCTACTATGCAAATCCCAAATATAAAGAACAAAGATGGTGAAATCTGAGTACCAAATTACATCTGAAAACTCATTAAAATGACATTTGCAGTAGCTTCCTAACTAATTTTCCTATATCCAGTCAGGCCTCTAATTTTCTTCTCACACAATGAGCTTTTCAAAACAGAAGTATGATCCCAGGCACCCTTCTACTCTTAGGATATGCATGAAAATCTTTTACATGGCCTTCTAGGCCCTGCTTGGTATGAGCTCTCTGCTACCCCTTGCCTCAGCCAAGTCTTCTCATCCTATGCACTCCAGAAACACATTTGAGTCCTCAAACTCACCATTCTTACTCCCTTCAAAGGCTTGCTGGCAAACTATTCCTATGACTAGAATGACCTCGCTTTCCCTCTTTGCCTGGGTAATACTTGTTTATCCTTTGGATCTTAATTTAGTCAATTCTCCACAGATGTCTTATGCCATTGCACTCCTCTCCTTCACTAAATTACTACAGTTGTAATTTTACGTTCTTTTTAATGTGACAGCTGAGTTAATGACGACCTGTCCCAGTGAAATGAAGACACCATGAGAATAGGAACCACGACAACAGTAACCCCAGTAAAGAACACAACACCTAGTGCAAAGTTGAGGCTAAATAATCACTTTTTGTTTGACTGAATGCATTTTAAAAATGAGATAAAAAAAAAAAAACTGTGGAGTAACACTGGTCGAACCAATAGGGGAGAAACAGAATTTCAAAACCCAAAGGCTGTCAGCATAGCTAAGAATCACACACACACAAAATTATCTCAGCATCAAGACTGAATCTGCCCACAACCCTGTTTCCAAAGGAAAAAAAAAAAAAGAAGCCTCAGAAGTCTTGCATAATCTTATGCAAGCATGATTTAATACCTAAAATCAAAGTTTATTTCTGCATAGGTTCCTGAATCAAATAAGTTATTGCACCTGATGCCACTTTTACACATCTTATAAGTAGGCTACATTCAGTTTACCCCTTTTGAAATTCACAATCTTTTTAGCTCTCTGGCTCTAACTCTTCTTAGCTCCCAGAACTATCTAAGATCAGACAGCTGCTCCAAGGTTACCCTGGTTTTTGCTTTCATCACTGATCTACATACAAAGTATGGACTGCAAAAAGTAAAACAATCCTAAATAGATACAAGAGGGTAAACCTTGAGGTTAGAAAGGTGCAGCATGGGTGTGTGCATAGTTATCAGTATGTTAAGTCTATAGGGAATAGTTATTATCTGGATAAATATATACTTAGCAACTTCTTTAATTTTTTATTTTTATTTTTTATTTTTTTTATTTCTTGAGTTGGAATCTCACTCTGTCACCCAGACTGGAGTGCAGTGGCCGCTCCCGGCCACCGCAGCCTCGACCTGCTGGGCTCTGGCAATCCTTCCGCCTCAGCCTTCCGAGTAGCCAGAATTACAAGCGCGTGCTACCACGCCCAGCTGATTTTTTGATTTATTGTAGAGATGAGGTCTCGCCTGCCCAGGCGGGTCTCGAACGCACGGGCTCAGGCAATCCACTCACCTCAGCCTCCCAAAGGCGCGGGCTTACAGGCTGAGCCACCGAGCCCGGCTAATTTTTTATTTTTTGATGGTGGAAAGATAATATATAAGTTTAAAAACTGATGGCTTATTTGATAGATTTGATAACTCAATTAGGCAAATATGAGATGGACTGCACATTAATAGACCGGAGTCACAAAAAGTGACAAATCAAAGGTTAAATGATTCACAGAATTGGGAAAAATAAATTTATGTTGCCATTTTCTACTATCACTTTCGAAGAGAAGGAAAAAACATATATACAGCTTTTTTAAAAGTTCAGTTTATCATTGTCTAGATTATTATTGCTAAAAACATTTAAAGTTGATATTTGCAAATTGCAGAGACTAGAGAAATTAAGATCTGGAACTCCCAGACAGCTGGCAGCCTCTGATCTTTGCATAAGTTCCAGGGAAGAAAGTTTCTGGATCACAGCCCTAATCAACTAAGATATAAAAGTACAAATTTAGGATGTGACAGACCATTTAGGGGTGGTAATCAATAATGTGCAAAACGAAAGTATGGACACACAGATCCCACCCAAAAAAAAATAGCCACAGATATTCAAATAAAAAAACAGAGGCAAAAGCAGATGCAAAAAGTAACACTGTTATCTTCTGCCATCTAGTTATATAACATTAGATGCAAGACATTTAGAACCATAATGTGTTTATATAACTGCAATATGTCTCAGTGAGGTCAATATCACATGGAATAAGATAGACAAAATTAAGTCAAATGTTAATTTTTTGAGTTGAACTTTCTTCAACCCTGCTCTAATTTGGAACTTTTTTGCTTTTATATTTTAGCATTGGCAATGAACTGTTACTATTTATAAGCCCACACACAATTTATTGAAAAAAAGAAAATTAGAAGAGGCAGCATAATGTAGCTGAGGAACAAAGACTTTGGAGCCAGATTCCAACTCCACCACATATCGTCTATCTGACCTTGGGCAGTCGCTGCCTTCTTTTTGCCTCAGCTGCCTTCTGTAAAATGTTAAAATTAATATCTACCTTACAGTTACAAGGATTAAGTGAATTAATATTAATAAAAGTACAAAGACCTGGAACGTGATGTGCCTTATGTAAATATTTGTTAGATAAATATTACTTACATCTCTTTGGGTCCTTTAGTTTAATTAGGTTTCAAGCAGATTTCTAAAATTCCATCATGTCATAAAAAGTGTAAGTATATCCTGGAGATCCAATTGCTCATACATTCACAATAAGTTCTATTAAAAGAAAAGTGTCCATCTTTTACCAAGATTCAACTCATGTAAATGAGTGGCCAAAAAATTTAGTTATCACTTATTAAATACTTACTGTGTATCACATACTTTATGTTACCAAGCCCTTACAACAATTTTATGAATTAGAGGCTATCTCCATTTTATAGATGAGAAAACTGAGGCTTGGAAAGGTTAAATAACTTGTCAAGGACATACCTACTAAGGTTAAAGCTAGAACTCAAACCTTGGTCTTTCTGATTCCAAAGTGTGTCTTCTTAACCACAAAGTATAAGAATAGTTTTGCTATCTACTGAGTACAATGGTCTTTAAATACTTAGCTTAAACACAGGTAAACTTTAAAGGAAAAGTTGGATAATTTTAAAAACCCGTTTTTAAATAGTAAATAGGCACTGCAGAGTGTTTGGTAAACACACAGTAGTTTTGCATCTCATAACTACTTCCCAAATCAAACCAACCAGTTGAAATATCACTGTATTAACTAATAAGTATTTAACAGTAAGCCAAAAATGTTGGGTACCACAATTTCAGGGCATTATTTCTGAAAACGTTGGAAGGGAATTATAAGCCCTGTCTTGGATAACCAGAACTCACTTAATTGGTTTACTCTCAATAGTTGAATAAGGGAAGCTCTCTTGTCAGGCTAAATATTAATTTAGTTGGTATTAATAAATAGCAAAAAGCTGAAAATTTGCCTATTTTCTGAATCATACCTTTATATTCAAATAGGCCATTCACAAAAGCAAAATGTAAAAGTACTTATAATGGAGACATTATAAGCAATATTCGATTTCTCTTTCTAAATAGGGGAGAGGTAGGTGGAAGACAATAAGCCCTGGATACATCAATAAACTCTGGTATTCTGGTGGGCAATGGGCAGTCATACTCAGATTTGCAGTAGCTCATCCTGGTTTACCACTTGTTCAGGATTTCAAGAGTTTCTTAGTTAAAGGTAATCTCCTAGTCTGTAAAGTCATTTAGCATATGCCATGTCTGCTTGGGGATGAGATCTCTTACTTAATGTTATACTTTCTAGGGTTCTTATCACAGTGCCTCCAAGACTTAGCCTTCAATAGATCTTTGCTGCTGAAGTGAAAAGTTATTGAATATTCCACATGCCTATATATTTTACAAATTGAAACCAATGTTAAATAACGGCACCTGGGACAATACCACCTATAGTAAGTTCTCGATGTCATTGATAGCTTCTTGGAAACTGCAACTTTAAGTGAAATGAAACCAATTTTTTTCATCAACCTTATAACAAAATGACATGGAATGGAAGCATATTATTGATTCAAAGACCTGCTGTATGTCATTTTGCTTAAAGTCAGTTTCTGAGAATCTATGTTGATAGGTTAAATGAGGACTTACTGTACTTTCCCTTCTGTGAATCCTCTTCAAAACTACTCACTGTGTAACTGTGATGAAACTACATCCCCAAAGTGGTCTGTGTGTTTAGACAGTTTGATCAAAATATACATTTTAGAAGAAAAAAATATTACAAACTATTAAGTGTAGGAAGTTCTCCAAAGTGGATCCAACAGAGAATCTGCCCAGTCCTAGTTACCTGTTCAGCATGCTGAACAGGTATTACAGGTTTCTAGTTTAATTCTTTTCTATACTTCAGACCTCATCTCAGAATGTCAAAGATCCTATCACTGCCAACTTAAAACTGATTAAAGATGTGAGTGGATTAAATAAACATTCTCCAAAGACCTGTAAAAATTACGTTTAGTGCATTACATAAAAGGTTCCCACTCAGAAATAAGATTGTTTTACAGGTTTTAATCTAAAGTTTACTACGTAAATCAAAAGAAAACTAGAGTAAACAACAAAGAATGAGGTATTCATTTCCTAGGTTTCTAAATAAAACAACAAATGTTTACTGAGCAGCAGACATATAACAGGTACAATGATGCATACATGTAAGCCTATCCTAAACAGTGCTTTGATCAGCTATGAGAAATCCAGTAAGTGTTCCTCATAAACCATTCACAGAATACTTATACGAAATCAAATATTACATGGCAGTTCTTAGAAGACCTGCAATACAGTCACTGGTAGGATCATCATCTCCATCCCATCAAAAGAAGAACTTTTCAGCAACTCCCAAAACTGTAATCTTATTTATTTATTTATTTTTAGTTGGAGCCTCACTCTGTCACCCAGACTGGAGTGCAGTGGCACATTCACAGCTACCCCAGTGTTGACCTGCTTGGCTCCAGCGATCCTTCTGCCACAGCCTTCCAAGTAGCCAGAACTACAGGAGCGAGCTACCATTTCTGGCTAATTTTTTATTTTTTATAGAGATGAGGTCTCGCCAAGTTGCCTGGGCTGGTCTCTAACTTGCGGGCTCAGGCAATCCACTCGCCTCAGCCTCCCAAAATGCTGGGATAACAGGTTGAGCCACCGAGCCTGGCCAAAACTGTAATCTTCAAGGTGCTCTGCACAATTTGAGAGGGTGAGTATCCCAAAGACTTGGATCGTCGTGAAGGACAAAGAAGGGTTTTTTCTGTGTGTGTTTGTTTTGTTTGGAGGGGACAGAGATTAGTTGATTTGTTACTTTTAAGGAGAAAAACAGAGGGAAAATGGGGGTGGACATGAGGTAGAAGGGCAAGGAGAGAGAAATGTGTTTAATTTGGAATACCTTCAATTATAGTGTCTGAGACACCCACAGGTAGAGATGGAAACATGGGTTTGAAGCTGAGAAGAGAAGACAATTAGAGAGAAAACTTTCGGAGGTTTCAACTGTGGTTATGGATGTGACACAGTGAGAGAACAACACAGCTCAAGGAAAACAGATATATTAAGAATAAGTATGCACGAAGGACATGAGCAATAGAGAACAGCAGCATTTAAAGCTGAAGATGAGTCAAGGGAGAAGATTGAGAAGTAATACTCTGAGAAGCACAGAGAGATTCCACTGAGAACAGTGCTGAGCAGGTAAAGAGGCCTTTAAAGGGTAGGCAAAGGTGTCAAGAAAGAAAGATAATATAGTAACCACATTGAAAAGGAGTCAGTTTGGTTATTGGAATTTGGCTATTGAAAAACAATTTGAGCCAGGTTCGGTGGCTCAGCCTGTAATCCCGCGCCTTTGAGAGGCTGAGTGAGTGGACTGCCTGAGCCCGCAGGTTCGAGACCCGCCTGGGCAGCGAGACCTCATCTCTACAATAAATAAAAAAATCAGCCGGGCGTGGTAGCGCGTGCCTGTAATTCCGGCTACTCGGAAGGCTGAGGCGGAAGGATCGCCGGAGCCCAGCAGGTCGAGGCTGTGGTGGCCGGGAGCAGCCAGTGCACTCCAGTCTGGGCAACAGAGTGAGACTCCAACTCAAAAAAAAACACACACAAAAAAACAATTTGGAGAGCAGGAAGGGGAAAAATAACAAGAATGAAGCCACTTCAGAAAGGGGGTGGCTTGGAACAGAAGGTGAGAAAGAGTGATTGTTTAAGCAACATCCTAAAGGGACTTTGGGGTGGTTGGTGGGATTGGTAACAGAAGGGAAAGAAGAGTTTTCTCTTGAAAGAGAAGTATAATAGTTACTCTGTTATAGAAAATAGAAAGGATGAATGTAGAAACAGAAAGAATGGAAGTAAAGAAGGGATAAAATTGTATCTGAGTTTGGGTGGTTGAAGGAAAAATGTGGAGAACGAAAAGTTCTTGTCAAGCAGCCAACTTTTCTCTATTGAGAGAGAAGGGTACAGGGGTTGACTGGATAACCTCTGCAGAGGGGATTAGGAGCCATTTTACAGGCCACTGAATATTACTAAAGACTCAGGTGAGACTTGGAAATTAGAAATTTGTAATGGCTCCAAATGACAGTATTATTTCATTTTTCCCAAGAAGGCAGACAGGAAAGAGCAAACAGGTGGGAAGTCCACACTGAAAAACTTGGGATAAAAAGCACAAACAAGAAGTCAACTACAGTTTTCCAAAGGACAGTGAAACTCACCAGTGATGGACAGCAGAGATAACATTTGGAAGTATATAAACTTTACCACGGACAAAATAGACTCTCAAGGCTCCACAATATGGCAGAAAGATAAAATAAAAATGGATTCAAATTCTGGTTCCTAGTTAACTAGCCATGATGTCAGACTAGCTACTTTATTGTGTCTTAGCTTTCTCATCTGTTTAAAAAGGAGGAGGGGTTTATAATACTTACCTTTGTCAAACTCGTATGAGTACTAAAAGAAACAATGTGTGAAAAGACCCAGCAATATTTCTGATACTTAATAAGCACCAATTAAATATTAGTTTTTTCTCTGTATAAAATCAAGACAACAGACCAGGCTAGATTCCTACCCTAATGTAAAACTGTGTCTTAGATTTAGTTGTATTGGTCATACCTCACAATCTTTGACTATTCTGAGTTACTTTCCACTACTGCCATCACCACTAATAATTATATCACCTCATATTTTACTTCCATTATCTCATTAGTCCTGACAACAACACTCTGAGGTAGACAGGATAGTTAGCTAGCTGTTGGAGAGTATGAGGAAACTGAGAGGCAGGGAGATTAAATGACTTGCTCTCTATTAATTTAATGTTCATTAGGTTATCTTTGTTTGGTAAAGTTGCTGAAGTTCATTAAAAACAAAGACAATATCCCCCTGCAACAGATAACAGGCTCTCTCTGCTTTTTTTTTTTTTTTAACTTACTTCTGATTTCATTTGTATCTTACTTTTTTATTGTGCTTTCATTTGTCAATCATTTCATATGCCTTTCTTTAGGCATACTAGGTATATGCTACTCATGAATAAGAGAGTGTCTAAAATTAGAAAATGAAGCTGGGAACAGTGGCCCATGCCTGTAATCCCAGCACTTTGGGAGGCAGAGGTGGGAGGACTGTATGAGCCCATGAGTTTAAAGACCAACACAAGGAGACCTTGTCTCTATAAAAGATAAAAATAAAAAACTAGCCACGTATGGTGGCATGCACCTACAGTCCTAGCTACTCGAGAGGCTGAGGCATAAGGATCACCTGAGCCCACCAAGGATCACCTGTGATGAGCCGTGACTGGGGCACTGCATTCCAGCCTGGGTGACAGAATAAGACCCTGACTCAAAAAAGAAAAAAGTAAAATTAGATAATGTATGTAAAAATAGTTAGATTAGTACCTACCATAAAAAGCAATCAATAAATAACTGGTGATGTGCAAAACAGTTTCTGATTGAACCCTAAAAACTCTTAATAATTTAAAGCATATGCTAATCTTTGCCTGCCTTCTATGTTTGCATATGTAATTTTTTTCATGGGGGAGAAGTCATTATTTCAATGTTGTCTCCGCTGGCCATCAAAATAAGTAGACAATTTTTGCATGACAATAGCCCTTAATCTATATCAAAACAACAGTACTTTATGGAATCTAGAAAAATCAAGGGATCCAGTGATGGAATTCAGAAAATCCATTAAGTTGGGTTGGAAAAAAATTAACCTTTCTCTTCAATACTCTGTAACTGCAGTTTAGCACATTCTTCCATTATGAATGCATGCAACAAGTCACACTTGTATTAGCTGTACATATGCTTTGTCACCAATGAAATTCAGGTATTCCTATTGCATATACTGTATACAGAATATAGGTATATTCTAATAGGACACTATTACAGTCATTGCAGATATCCTGAAATATCATTTACACTCATCACCACTTCAAAATTATCAGCCATTAGACTTGCTTTGGGGCTTTCTTTAAGGTGTTCATAAAGCACATGTTACTCTATTACAAATCTATTTTAATACTTTCATATCTATATTTTAATATAATTGGTCACCTCTGCAATTGTGTATGTGTAAAAGATTAAAAACTTCTGCTTCAGAGAATGGCTCAAAAAACCTGCAGAATTTCCCTCTCGTGCTCTCCCAAGAGACTTTTTCCTCTTTCCCCCTCCCCAGTCTGCCTCCCTCACTTTCTCTCCTATCCGGTCTGGCTTCAGAGGCAAGGAGCTCAGAGAGCGAGAGGGAAGAGTGAAACCTGTGTCCAATTCTGCATCTCTTTTCTCTTACCTCATATAGGCACAACGATGACTTGTATCCACAACGCTCCTCTTCTAAACTATTAAATGTCTTTTGTTGCTCTTGCTCCCTAAACCTTCACACCAATTATAGTGATAAAATGTCTAGCAAAGTTAAGGTGTCATTCTGAAACACAGACCAAAAACAGCAGTTTTCAACTTTTTTTTTAAATTCAGGGGGTACACATGTGTGTTCGCTATATGGACAAACTGCGTAGTGGTGGGAATTGGGTCTCAGGTGGCCCACGCCCCAGATAGTGAACACGGTGCAAACAACGGTTTTTTAATCCCCAAAGACCCCAAACCAGTGTGGCTTTACAATCGATACAACTGGTCTACCAAACAAAGTGGAAAAAGCCACAATAAGGAAGGGTGGGTATTGAAGAGGATAGGTCAGGGAAGAAAGGTAAACTGTAAAAAGAGCCTGTTTATTTCTCATCTTCCTAATAATTAGAAGAAAGGAAAGAGTGAACAAAGAAAAACAACTATACATGCATGGAAACTTCCACATGGGATGTGAAATTGCTTTTGAGAAGGCAGAAGAAAAGAGTGAGACTGATCTGACATGGGTCAAGAAGAGATGCACTGACACTGACAGAACTGTGAAAACCACAGAAGAGCTGGCCAAGCACTTAGTTCAAGACTAAGTGTCAAAATGGAAAGCCTAGGTTTATTAATACTTGTATAACTCCTCTGCTCCACTTCCACACTCTCAGAACAAAATGTTTACTAGAGGTTCCGCTGCAAGTTGCAGGAGCCATCTATAGAGGTTTAGAGCTAGAGAAGTCTCAATCACACTTGCTTAAAAAGTGACAGTGAAGGCAAAAGAGTCCTAACAAGATTATTGTAAAGGGCCATATTTGTCCAAAGAAAAATATTACTAACGAATTTCACTTTGATTGTATTATCAGTCCTAAAGATCACAGGTTGGCTGGCTGGATTAAAGACAAATTTACCGACACAATACTGTTTCTATGGGAAAATGTGCTGCAAGTTCTCAACAAATAATTTATATAAAGTCTGAATACATATAGGGCTGGTGAAAATATAACATTTTATTAGTCTAGTAATTAATGTTCAAATAAGAATAATTTAAACCCAAGTTAAGGTAACAGCATCCTACAGCTACTCGAAAGCACTGAAATGAATTAAGTCAAAACTGTAAACACTTGAAGAAAATGAAAAAGTCTACTGTGTTTTTCCCAAGAAATTATGAATGTTGATCCTTCTATACTTACTAAATCATAAATTACATAATTATACTTTATAGTTCTCACTTCCCTTAAAATTTCAAGAATTATTTCTTCACTACCTTGCTAACACAGTACTTGAAAGAAAATTTCTACCCAAATTTCTTAAGGTCTCTATTCTTTAAAAATGAAATGTTTAAGTGATTCACTCTTTAAATTCACAATGCAATTTGACAAGGAATACATTAATATCCTAAAACTAAATGGCCAGATTAGAAACTGCATATAAAGAAGCTGCCTTATAATTTTGGTTTCTTTAAATCTTAAAAACACTACAAGAAAAACAAACAATTGTCTTTATAGAGGTAAGGTGAAAGAATGGGTATGTCCAGCAATTTCATGATGAAGGAAAACCCATTTTACCCATATTTTATCCATTTTCTTTGTCTGCTTAACTACATTTTTTTTATCAAAAAAGATATTTAATGTAAGACTTTCATATGGCAGAAGAGTTAAAATTAAATAGAAACCAATTTCTCATGAAAGAATATTGCAATAAATTAGTAGTCATCATTTTAAAATCATACACTAAGATGCTGGCAGGGAGAAAAATCAGAGCCTGTATGGCACATAACAGAGGCTCAATAAATATTTTTTGAGTGAATGAATTTAATGCTAAAAATCTTTCCAGTGGGGATAAAATGAAAGTTGGAATAGCAACTTGCTCCTTTCATTCAAATTAGTTAAACATCTGTTCTGTAATAAGAATAAAAATTAAATTAAGGCAAATATATAGTAATTCCATTTCTTATTAAAGAAACTTGTATTCAAAATAAGTACCAAACAATTGCTTCTTTAAGCAACAAATCTAATTGTAAACTTCCTGCATTGTCCCACAAATTCTATATCACATTAAAATTCTTTTTCAGAAGTTAAGAGATTCCTAATTTACATTAGATGACTAATAATTTTTTCCTGTTCAAATCCACTTTATGGGAATTAAAGTAAGGCTAGCTTTTTTTTTGAGTTGGAGTCTCACTCTGTCACCCAGACTGGAGTGCAGTGGCCGCTCCCAGTCACTGCAGCCTCGACCTGCTGGGCTCCGGCGATCCTTCCGCCTCAGCCTTCCAAGTAGCTGGAACTCAGGCGCGTGCTACCATGACCGGCTAATTTTTTTTGATTTATTGTAGAGATGAGGTCTCACCAAGTTGCCCAGGCGGGTCTCGAACCCATGGGCTCAGGCAATCCACTCACCTCAGCCTCCCAAAGCGCGGGATTACAGGCTGAGCCACCAAGCCTGGCTAAGGCTACTTTTTTACCTTAGAAAAATCTACTCATTCTGTTTTAAAAGGGACATCTAATTTGAATAATCAAGATTGTATTTTCTCCCCCTGAAGGAAAGAACATTCTCAGTTCTGTTTTAAAGTTGGCACCCACATACTCAATCTTGGTTAATTTCCAAAACACACGAATGTTATAGTAAATCCTCTTCTTTCCATGCCAAAAAGCCTTTGTGCCTAGAAATGGTTTCACTGTACTGGTATCTTCTCAACATATTTTAGAAAGCAAAGGTTTCATTTTAAATGAACAAAAGTTTGACATTTACTTTGAGCAGGGTCCTATCTGTTAAATTTGAGAGTGGCTCCCAACCTTGGTTTGAATTACCTGGGAAGCTGTAAATTATAACGGAATTCTGCAGGGATGCCCAGGAATATGAGGGGTGGGGACAAGAAAAGGGAGTGGGCATGGGAGAAGGGTCTTAATTGTGTGTTGTAACAAGCAGGCAACTATTAGGTCTGTTAGCTCATAATACAGAAAAGGTTTCCTTATACCTTAGGTACCAAGATTTCAGTCTTTGGAAAAACAGATAACATATCTTGCCCAAATCAGATGAAAGTTTCATGACATTCACTGAAGTGTTCCTCCAGTGAAGAACCAGTGACTGACTCAAATATGGGGGTTAGGGAGGAGGGAGCACAAATACTTGGGAGTGAAGGTGAGTGCAATTGGCAAATTTCCTTTTCTCTTTCTTTAAAATAATGAGAGTGAAAATAAAGAGTGAAAAAAAAGTCCAAGTCCAGCGCAGTGGCTCACAACTGTAATCCCAACACTTTGGGAGACAGAGGCGAGAGGACTGCCTGAACCCAGAGGTTTGAGACCAGCCTGGGCAACTTGGTGAGACTTCATCTCCACAATAAATAAAAAAATTAGTCGGGTGTGGTAGCGCATGCCTGTAGTTCCAGCTACTTGGAAGGCTGAGGCAGAAGGATCTCCTGAGCCAAACAGGTCAAGGCTGTGGTGGCCATGAGTGTGCCACTGCACTCCAGCCTGAGCAACAGAGTGAGACTTCCACTCAAAAAAAAAAAAAAAAATTAAAAAAGAAAGAAAGAACGAAAGAAAAAAGTCCATAAAAATATGTAAGTTTTCCTACTCCCTTTATTCTGAGAACTGTCCTAATCTCTTTATTCAGGTAATGATTTGAACATTTCTAACTTGAAATGTTAATGGATCTTTACTAAGAAGAAACTTAAACTTCTAAAAGCTCAAATAGCTTTAAAAAAACCAAACTAGTCCGGGCTCAGTGGCTCAGCCTGTAATCTCAGCACTTTGGGAGGTCAAGGCAAGAGGATTGCCTGAGTCTGCGGGTTCGAGACCAGACCGGGCAACTTGGCAAGACCTTGTCTCTAAAATAAATAAAAAATTAGCTGGGCATGGTACTGCACGCCCGTTGTTCTGGCTACTTGGAAGGCTGAGGCAGAAAAATTGCCAGAGCCCAGCAGGTCAACGCTGGGGTGGCCGTGAGCGTGCCACTGTACTCCAGCCTAGACGATGGAGTGAGACTCCAACTCAAAAAAAAAAAACAAAAAAAACAAACTGAGAGCTGAACATTTCAATAAAAGACTAAAAGGCTAGTGTTTCTCTAATAAATTATTTTATTTAAATGAAAATAAAACTTTACTGCCTTGTTTTATAAAGGTGAACTTTTACTCTTACCAAAACTACCATTATTATTGATTCTATTTCAGTATTTATCTATAAAATTCTTGATTAGAAAAAAAATTATTTCTTAGGACAATGGCAAGATTAAGACAATGGCTTTTGTGTCCTTACATATTAAAGTTTAATTTTAAAAAGTCTAAAGTTCATCCCCAATGATCCAGAAATGCTTATTATTATTATATAGCAATTATCACCAGTGGTTGGAAAAAGATGGCTGAAAAGGTAGGTGAATTTAATCATCAGTATGTAGAGCTTTCTAAATAATTACTAAACAGATGCAAATGAATATTTATTTAATAGGAAATGTTTCAGATATGTTAAGTGATTCAAGTTGTGAATGTGTATAATCATGATCTTAATCCTTAGTGTAGGAAGGAAGCGGAAAAAAAATATATGTCAAGAAGCAACTTATGATCCAAGCTATAATTTCATACTCTAGAATGAATGATGATGATGATGCAGAAATAATGATAGGAATGGAATGAGATGACTGCAAGTGTCCAACAACACGAACTGTATCTTAAAAATGAGAACACTAGAATTCTAGACTCCATGTCTTGTGAAAAATAAATTTAAGAGAAATAAAAGAAAAAATGACATTACAAAAAGTTGTTTCCTTAATACATACTAAAAAAGGAATTTTTAAAAAATTCTTTTTGGTTGCATGTGTTTTTATATTTTGTTGAACACATTTAAGGTAAAAAAAAAAATAGACTGAACTGTTATGTATGAATGTATATTCCTGGACATACATGAAAATGAACTCACTAGGGCCTCTGATGTATCTCTTAAGGCCTTGCCTATATTTAAGATCAAGAAGTACTTCAAGTAGTTTGGGTATTGATTTCTACTATTCAAATTAAGTTTTTCTTTGCCTATATCTGACTTTCTTTGAACTGAAACCTGCAGACCTATGCTAATTTGCACAGCATAAATGGCTTTAAGATAATTTAAACATTCTAGAATAAGTATAGAAAAGACATTTTAAAGTAAAGTTTAAAATGCATGTTATTCATTACTGGAAGTAATACTGTTTTTGAACTATGTGAATTGTACACAATTTTAAACGAAATGCTTAATAACAGGATATTATGCAAAGGTTAAAATTTTGAGTTATAGACATGTAAGAAAGTGTTATAGCAACTACCTAGTGAAAAAAAACAGTCTATGAATGGTATCTACATTTTGACTACCATCATATAAAATGGTTGATGGTAAGATTGATGGTAACTATTTCAAAAAATACTTTAGTATTATAAATATATCATTGTTTCAACTAAAAAAGGTAATAAAAATTACAGATAGGATAACTTTTCTAGGACTAAACACCCCATTTACATCTTTTTGGATTCAGATTTTTAGTAAAGAAATAAAGAATAAAACTGAATGCACAGCTGTTTGCTTCTAGGAATATAAACAGGAGGAAATAAACAGAGGGAGGCTAATGTCTTTGAGACTGGTCTAACTACTTCATTCCCAGCTGTGTTTTAATTTGTCTTACTAAACAGTAACAAATCCTTTTTTTAAAATGATAGTCAGGGGCTGAGAATTTCCATTTGTTCCCAGAAAAAGTTAAAGCCATACTAGAAAATATTTAGAATGCTAGATTCAGTAATTTGTCTGTTCTTATATTCCAACTTACATAGCATCAGTTGAATTGCTCAAGAGTTAAACAATTCTACTTTAAATTCAGAGATGATGATAAAGATGCCTGATCACTTACATAACTTACTATATAAATACTCAAAGAATGGGGAAGTTAAAATGATACTCAATTTACTGCAGTAATAGAATTAAGTCAATAATAAAATAAGCTGGTATATCCTGGGGTCAGCTTATACCACTAGATTATAACAGAAAATAGTTGTGTTCTACCCTTCTTTGAAAACTACACAAGATTTCTGCTATAGTCAAGAATCAGGAAGGTAGGGATATGGCTAGATGGAGGTGAAGCAATACTAATGCAGTTAATATTAGACTCTAATTCTTTTTTCTTTTAAATGGAAAGGCATAAAGTCAATGGAAGACCAAAATCTGAAAGAAATTAAGAAGGAATTATCCACCAGTTTTTCATTTTATTTTTATTTTTTTAGTTTTCAGAGACAGAGTTTTGCTCTATTGCCCAGGTTGGAGTGCAGTGTTATGATCACAGCTCACTGCAGTCTCAAGTTCTTGGGCTCAAGTGATCTTCTGCCTCAGCCTCCCAAGTACTATGACTACAGGTGTGTGCCACCATGTCTGGCTAGTTTTTCTGATTTTTTTGTAGAGACAGTGTCTTACTATGTTGCCTAGGTTAGTCTTGAATCCTAAACTCAAACAATCCTTCTTCCATCTCTGCCTTCCAAAGTGCTGGGATCACAGGCATGCACCAGAGTACTCAGTCCAACATGTACAAAATTTACTAAAGGAGACATCCATCAAGCTACCAATTTCCAATACCATCAGCATATTACAGCTACCTTTACACAGGACACTTGATTGTAGGAAACACTAGTTTTAAGCCTGTTTATGGACTTAATTTTTAAAAATCTCATTACAAACTTGATCTAAGTTTATGGCAATAATAGCTGCATTAGTTGACATGGGTGGAGGTTTTTTCAAAAGCCGTCTTAATAGATAACAACATAGGTTACATAAAATGATGATTAATTCCATAGTTGGGCATCAGTCAAATCTTCCATTGTTTCTTTTTTGATCTGGTGACTTTTAAATCATCTGATGACCTATTGTTTATATTGCAGATGGTAGTTTTGCCATAAAGCTTGACAGCTAAAAGATCTTTTCTGGTAGGTTACAGACCCATCTGATTGCTAATTCACCCCAAGCTTGAATCAGCTCTGCCAGCTCTGTTAGGTTTAGGCTCCTCATTTGTAAGATGAAATGCCTACATAGTGACAGGTACCTAAATGTTCAATGACGAGGGGTAGGTCGGTAAGATATATGCAATAAATGACATAATGCATATGAAACACCAAGCAGAGTACCTGGACCACAGTTAAGTGTTCCATAAACAGAAGACAACATATAAAACAAGTGAACAGGAACTTATAATAAGGTAAAATGAAAGTAGTTTCTGATTTAAGTAGCTTTTCCCAAAATCTTATAAAATAATCCACTATTTATTAGCATGCAATGTTATCCCTATGTCTAGTATCATACCTAGCAAATAGCAGACATTAGATAAATCTTGTTACATTACAAAAAATGACTATCAAAATCAATTATGAAGTTTTAAGATTTCTGTAGACCTTGTCTATTCCCTCTTTGCATACCTAGTGGCTGGCAAAATATTTGACACAGACATTTAATTGTATCTTTATCCATTCAATTAAAAAATAAGTTTATCTGAAGTTTTAGAACTTTTTCTTTGTAATTTTAAACTCTATGCAAGGGGTGTGCTGTGTTTAGACTAAATATAACACAAGGGTAAGGGCCAGGTCTGTCTAGTTCTTTATTATATTCCCAATACACAGTTAATGCCTAACATAAACTAGGGGCTCAAATGTTTGAATAAAGGCATGCCTTTTATTCAAGTTCTGCAGAAAGAAGGAAACTCTTATGACCTCAACATCATAAACCTCATCAGACTTCATACCAAACAAATGCATGATGAAGCTATGATGAAAAATTACTGCTAAGAAGTCATGTATTAAGAAAAAATCTTGACAGTGTCAAGTTGAAGCATAGCAAAATAAGCTGCTTAAAGTCGGAGACTAAATATCATTGGATCCCAGAATCATTTACTCCAAATGACATACTGAACTTTGTGTGCTTTCTTACCAAAAATAAAACAAAAAAATTTCAGTGTCATATGTATTATTTCATCAATAATACATGGTGGTTGTTTTTTTTTTACCCGAGAAACTCCATACAATCAATTTTCTGAAGTAAAACGCCAACTTTTCACACTGCCTATAAAAACCTCTTAATTATTTCCTCTTGTGTTTTACAGAAGCTGTAATGACTGCCCCAAAGGGAGGGAAAAAACAAAGCCAGGAAATGCTCCTAACCTTTTACCACTGCCAACAATTAAAGAACACACTCCAAGGCAGTCCCTGTAATACTGACTTTGAGAGAGAACCGATATTGGAAAATTCAAAAACCAAGATTATAAAATGAAAACTACTTTCTAATACAAACAATTCTCTCCAAAAGCAAACAAAAATAATAAGAATTAATTATAAAAATTACCTTCCCTGTACTTCTGGGTCTGCTTATATATTATAGAGAAAGGAACCACTTATTCAACGGACAATTTTCAGGAATGTCTCTGAAGATAAAGATCTTCAACCAGTGAAGAGTTATTTTCAGAGTCAGTGATGTGAGTTGTTTCTAGGGGTATCAGTATATTCAGGAAAGTAAGATGGTGTCATGCTCAGTTCCACAGATGCCTGGAAGGGGCACTATTCCTCCCATGTATTTGAATTATTATGAGGAATACGAGAAAGTAATGCTATGACAAAATCTTGTCACCTAAGTGAAGGCCCTTGCAATCTTGAGTGCAAAGCAGTAACTAATTCAAGATAAGGACTAACAATACTGCATATCCAAGACTATGATTCACACTTTTTAAAATGTTACCTCCTTTTGCAGATTCCATTTGATTTTACATAGGCCACATCTATAGTACTAATACTGATTATTCCTAGTTTACACAAAAATCTACAGGTCTCCAAAGTGCACTAGAAATGGCTGACTACAGACTAACACAGCAAAATGCACACATACACACATGGGACCTGAAGAGAAAAAAAACAAGGTTTGGGGTCTTAATAGAAAATAATCTACCTTTCAACCATTCCCAGCAGGGGCTCTGACTAAATGAAGTTGGATTCATGATTCAGAAGCATCTACGGAGGTGTTTTCATGCAATTTTATGATCAAAACAGGTTTAGGATTGTTTGAATTGCCTTCTTGCCAGGTAAAACAGCTGAAAAACATACTTAAGTTATTTTATATACTTAAGTAAAAACATACTTAAGTTATTTTACATAGAATTTGTGAAGTCTTCCCAGAGATAATGAACTTTCAGATAAGGACTAAGAGTTCCTATGTACATCTTTTAAATAACCTGCTTCAAGATAGACAACTGAGTCGGCCTCGGTGGCTCAGCCTGTAATCCCGTGCCTTTGGGAGGCTGAGGTAAGTGGACTGCCTGAGCCCGCGGGTTTGAGACCCGCCTGGGCAGCGAGACCTCATCTCTACAATAAATCTAAAAAATCAGCCGGGCGTGGTAGCGCATGCCTGTAATTCCAGCTACTCGGAAGGCTGAGGCGGAAGGATCGCCGGAGCCCAGTAGGCGAGGCTGCGGTGGCTGAGAGCGGCCACTGCACTCCAGTCTGGGCGACCGAGTGAGACTCCAACTCAAAAAAAAAAAAAAAAAAGATAGACAACTGAAGGAAACTGTCAGTGGCACTCTACTCTACCTGAACAACTCCTATAGTATTGCTTACTACTTTTATGACTCCCTTACTGCTTCTTCCCTCTTTCCTCTGTCTCAGTCACGCCAGTGTAAACCCAGAGGTCTGACGTCAGTCACACCAGTGTAAACCAAGAGGTCTGACCTAATACTGACACAGAAAAAAGGTTTCTCACTCTTATCTGGCATTAACTGAACATCAGTAGACAAGGCTAGGGCATGTGAACTCCTTCAGGGCAAAGCCTGTCGTTTCTCAGTACTCACAAGGTACAGACCATAATTCCGAAGGCACTTGGCATTGGCTGATATCTTGATAAAAGATGACATTTTATTTTAAATCATACAGGAAATAAATAAATCAGCTACTAATAAAAGACTTCAGTTTTTTAAGTCTAAAAAACTACACCTAACGTTCTGCTTCCATCAATGAATACAAACAAGCCAATAGAAAGGCATTTAACTAGCCTATTTCATTACCACTACACAAAGATCAGTTATATTTCTAACAACTACTTCTTCCCAAATTAGGAAAGCCTTTATCAGGTATTTTCTCTAATAATTTTTTACTGAATTTGTGGTACATACTCGAAATATATGTGTCTGTAAGCAAAATATTAAAAGATATAAATGATCTGCTAAAAAAAAAAAGCAAGATATCAAGGTATAAAAGAGGAAAGTACAAAATAAGGCATAAATAAATCTAAATATACCAGCAGTCAAGAAATATAAGTTGACTAACTTTAAAAGGTAAATAATATCGCTTGGCCCTGAGTTCAGACTATTGCTAATTACATAAAACAAACTGACCTGTGTTGTACAGGCAAGACAGTTTATATTCTGTAGCTTATTTTAACCTGCTTTGGTCCTTGCTCCTTTAGATAGAAAGAGTCTGACCAAAAGGTTAAAGGCAAGAAAGTAACTGCTATTAATTATTCATGTACAAAATTTCTAATCTATGAGCTTATATTCAAAAGCTTTCCCTAAATTATTTCCAGGTGGTTCTGGGAATTGATAAAATATTCCACTGCTGTCATTTCTACTTTGTTGCCTATTAGGCAATTTTATGGTTTAAAGATTATGACATTTTGTTGGTTCATCACACAGTTTGAATTTCAAAATGCCTAACAGCAAAAAGGAGATTAAATGTTTACATTAAAAATATCTACTGTTGCCGGGCTCGGTGGCTCAGCCTGTAATCCCAGCACTTTGGGAGGCCGAGGTGAGTGGATTGCCTGAGCCTGTGGGTTCAGGACCCGCCAGGGCAACTTGGTGAGACCTCGTCTCTACAATAAATCAAAAATCAGTCGGGCGTGGCAGTGCGCGCCTGTAGTTCCAGCTACTTGGAAGGCTGAGGCGGAAGGATTGCTACAGCAGGTCGAGGCTACAGTGGCTGGAAGTGGCCACTGCACTCCAGTCTGGGTGACAGAGTGAGACTCCAATTCAAAAAAAATCTACTGTTAATACCAATGTAAAAAACTTTATGACCAAAAAAATAGAAAATATTAATCTAAAAATCTTGATCTTTGAATTTTATTTTATTTATCTAATTGTTATTGTTTTAAGCCACTAAGATTTTGGATGATTTGTTATATAGCAACAGCTGATACAGCAAGATTGTAATGATTCACATCTATTCAACTCTGATAATTGATTACTTTTCTCCACCAATGTTTTTGAGGAATTGAAGGCAATAATTTTGAATTATTTTAATTTCAGGATCTTCTTCTGCAATAAGACTTAAATAGCAAGCCAGACAGAAACTGTTATATATAGAAAAGATTCAGAACCCCATCAAAGGATTTTATTTCTCCTACCAATAATGCTGCTCATTTTCTTTTTAGAGCCTCTTTTTGCAAACCTGCTGAGAAAGGAACAGCAGCTGGACTAAATACAATTCATAAGAATAATGGGAAGGTCTGTCTTGATATTATAAAAACTCAGATTACTAGGTTAAGTGTTCAAAAGGACCCAGAATTCCTCTGTATAAGACAAAAATAAGTAGTCGATTTCCTTGTCCTTTTATTAGTCTTTTCTGAGGTACAGAGATTCCTCAGTGTGAACTAGTTCTGAGAAATGCATCTGTTTGTCCAAATTCACAAAGGAATTTCATCTCATTTTTGTAGTCTTTTACCTCCTCCAAGAGTAACTATGTTTTTGAAAGTGGAAATAATAAGTATTGTAAGTAAGTATACACGCTACCTCCCCTTCCCACTCATCTGGGTAAGCATAAGAAGTTTATTGACATGAACTGAACTAGGCCTGTCCAGCTTCCTACCCTGTGGCGTTGCTCTGAGAATCAAATGAGAAGGAAGGAGAGGAGAGAGTTCAGAAAGAATGTGACCCTGCTTGGCCCACCGCCCACAGTTCTTAGTCCAGCCTACTCAAGCTACTACTGCTCATGGGCTCTGCCTGTGCCAGCCAGCAATGCGTGCCTGAGTGCCTGATCTATAGCACCTTTGCAGAAGTCCAATTAAGATATTTAAAATATTTGAAACGTATATATTTACACAGTTGCAATACCAATTTTCTTATTCCTTTTTATTAACAACGTGTTCGGTTATTTTACTACTCACTCACCCACCCCCTTTACTGATAACAATTTCACAGTTAAATAACTGAAAAATTATAGTATCTTGTAAAAAATACCAGCAATCGCTACATTCAAAATTGCCTTTCCACAGTCACTCTTTTGTACACTATGTCATATCTGCCTTTGGTACCCTCTCTTTATACTTCAGTTTCCACCTACCTACGTAAGTGTCCCTAATGTTACAGCACTTTGAATTCTTCACTCCTGGGGAATATATTCAAGTTAGGCCCTGGCTTTTTTTTTTTGAGTTTTAAAACAAAGTCTGTTTAGAAAGTAAATGAGAGAGAGAGACAGAGAGAGATGAAGGGAGAGAAAGAGAAAGGAGATTCACTTCCCCAAAGTAGAAGAGGGGGCAGGCCCTGCCTTAATCTATAGCGCAAGACAACAGCTACTTTACTCTTTAAAGAAAGTTCTCATTGGTACCATTGTCTGGGCATTTCACAAAGAAATTGTTTCTAATTCCTAAATCATAGAGCTTTCTTTCTTTTTTTTTTTTTTGAGTTGGAGTCACTCTGTCGCCCAGACTGGAG
>NW_007257457.1:102314-122106 GCF_000164805.1 Carlito syrichta
CCCAGCAGGTCGAAGCTGCGGTGGCCGGGAGCGGCCACTGCACTCCAGTCTGGGCGGCAGAGTGAGACTCCAATAAATAAATAAATAAATAAATAAAAATATGTATATTATTAAATGTACACTCTACCATCATCAAACATTTATTGACAATTACCATGTGTAACATTTATTATGTATTAGTTCTTATCTTCAAGAGGTGTACAATCTACAGAAGATCAAGACTTAAAATGATCACATTTCTGTACCACTACTAGCAAACCATGCATTTTAAGTTGTTTTTCAGCATAAATGACACTGAAGCATATGCTTAGATACCTAACAGCATGAACTTGTGAAATAAATACTCATGCATATCATATCTTTACCATTTTTTCAAAGTTTGCTCATATAAATGAACTCACAACACCATAAGCCTATAAAATAGGAAGACAAGAATTATCTTCTCTATTTTATACAAGAGGAAACTGGTATACAACAGGATCCATTTTACCAAAGTAATACAGCTAATAAAGGTGAACAGAGTCAAGGTCTGACCCACAGCTACATTCCACTTCACTACAGTTCTTAGTGCCCACGGGTTTATGAAGATGCACATTGTAGTCATAGAACATGTTTCCCTTGGCAACTCTAATTGGCCTCTAAAGGATATAAAGTATGCTGTACCCTGAACTCATGATTTTCTAAGTGGATGCACAGTAGACTTTCCAATATTTAGCACCCCTACTTACATGTATTTTTTTTTTAATAATCAATATTTTTTATTATGGTTTTATGGGGTACAGTTAAGGGTTAGGTATACAAATACGTTTCATTCAGGCACCCTGTTGATAAGAGGTGTTTCCCCATCCCCAGACAGATATTTGCTACCGTTAATCCCACCTCCCTCCCTACATGTATTTTTAAATCACAACAAAATAAGAAAATACAAGTTTTTCTAACATGTAAGACATGGATCAACAGCAATACATGCATATAAATTATAAATAAATATACATATAATCCTCATACTTGAGAGTATATACTCAAAAACTTTAGTTTTAGTGATGCACAACCAAAATATTTTAGAGATCTCTACCAACCTAACTGGCCTAGACATCAAAAATACACATAAATATATAATAAAAATCACTAAGAAAAATAACTCAATAGGAAAACATAGAAAATATGTGGAGCAGGAAATTCACCAAAGAGATTCCAACAAGCAATTTATATTGGAAAGAATGTCAAAGCATGGTTGAAATCAAGAGCATGCAAATTCAAACAAGAATGTGCCACTTTTGCCCATTAGATTAGCCAAAATTGAAGGTAATATCAAGTGTTGGCAAGGATACAGGAGAAGGATAATCCTATACACTGTTGACACAGGGATAAAACGATGAAGAATTTTTGGAAGAAAGTTGCCTAATAGTAAACTACAAATAGCAAAACCATTAATTAATATTAATCTGAATGTGACTTGCAAATGGCTCTAATAGTTTACCCAACCCTAATTCCCAAAGGAATTTAGAAAGTGAATGTACAGTTATCATGTGAAGCTTTTTGATTCATCATGTAGTTTTGCACAATGTACCGTATCATTACTCTTGTGGGGGGTTTGATTCCATAGGCATACTGAAAAAGAAATGTCTTTCAATCTTACAATTATGCATTTAAGCATTTCCATTTTTTGGGACTCCACTTATGGTGCACAGTAGGGTTTTACCATATTAAAAGCTAAACTAGATATATAACCTAATCCAGCAATTCCACATCTAACAACTATTTTATAAAACTATTTGCATATAACTACAAAGTTTATATTTAAATATGTTCACTACAATACTTCTAGAAACTGAGAGAAAATAATGGAAAAAACAAAATTCCAACAACTAGGGTACAGCTAAATAATTAAAGTTATGAAATAAATTTTTGTTTTTTGATTTAAAAAAGGATATTTTGCAGTTATTGAAAGAATGGTATTGATCTCTAACTACAACTATAAAAAGACCAAAGATATTTTACTGACTAAAAAGGAAAAAGTTAAAGAGTACATATAGGAAAATCTCATTTTTGTTAATATATATATTTTTGTATGTACAAGTACGTAAATGCAAAGAAAGGGGAATAGAAAGATGGACCCTAAACTGCTTATAACGTATAACCTCTTGGGGAACAGAATATGGAAGGAGGGAAAATCATAAAAGATGACCCTATACTATATCAGGAGAATAGGAATGTTTTCCTTTAAGTCTCACTTGGAATGCAGAGGGCTACAGTGGCTACTCTTATTCAAATAGTGACACTAAACGACCACAAATAGCCAAATCAATCCTCAGCAAAAACTAAGTGGGAGGTATCACACTCCCAGATTTCAAACTTTATTATAGAGCGACAATAATCAAAACAGCTTGGTATTGGTACAAAAACAGGCAGATAGACCAATGGAACAGGATAGAGATTCCAGAGGCAAAACCTCAATTTCTCAACCAACTCATCTATGACAAAGCCTCCACCACCAATCACTGGGGAGAAAAGAACCTATTCAGCAAATGGTGCTGGAAAAACTGGCTGACCACATGCAGAAGATTGAAACAAGACCCCCACCTATCACCATACCCAAAAATCGGTTCTAAATGGATCAAAGAGCTAAACATAAAACCTCAAACTATAAGAAACTTAGGAAATGCAGGAGACATCTTTATGGAAATTGGACCTGGCAGCCAATTCCTGATCAAAACCCCAAGTGCCCATGCCATAAGAGATAAGATAGATAAGCAAGACCTCATCAAACTGACAAGTGTCTGCAAAGTCAAAGAAACCATCAGAGAGCAGGGAGACAGTCCACAGAATGGGAAAAAATATTTGCCAGCTGTATATCTGACAAAGGTCTAACGTCTAGGACCTACAAGGAACTCAAACGTGCTGAAAAGAAAAAAATGCAAACAGTCCCATTACAAAGTGGGCAAAAGATATAAATAGACACTTCTCAAAAAAAGACATATGAGCAGCCAACGGATACATGAAAAATGCTCAGGCTCATTAGTCAACAAAGAAATGCAAATTAAAATCACACTGAGATACCACCTAACTCCAGTCAAGATGGCCATCATCAATAACAAAAAACAACCGATGCTGGAGAGGATGCAGGGAACATTTCTACACTGTTGGTGGGAGGGCAAACTAGTAAAACCTTGTGGAAAACAGTTTGGCGATTCTTAAAAGATCTAAAAGTCAACCTTCTGTACAACCCGGCAATCCCCCTACTGGGAATATACCCTCACACACATTTATTGCAGCATTGTTCACAATAGCAGAAACTTGGAACCAACTGTGCTGCCCATCGAAAGAGGACCGGATTTTAAAAATGTAGTACATACACACGATGGAATATTACATGACAAAATTATGAACTTCACAGCAACTTGAATGGACTTAGAGTCTATAATACTGAGTGATCTATCACAGAAACAAAGAACTAAGTACCACATGTTCTCACTCATAAGCAGACCTTGAACAATTATCGTAATACTATAAGAAAAGAATTGTCAGTAGTGGGAAACTGCCGGGGGGCAAGGGGGTGGAATTGGCAATAGTGGGAAACTGCGGGGAGGGGGGGCACACCTCATCAACAAGGGTACCTGCATAATGAACATCTGTATACCTAATTCTGACTTGTAACCCACATCTTTAAAATAAAAAAATTTTTTAAAAGAAAAAAAACCCAACGACACAGATAATAACAGGTAATAATCATAAGAATTAATACAAAGATTAAGTTGACAATTCAGTCAGGTACTTAAAATACATACAAATATATACACATACACACTCACACAAATATATACATATGAGATATTTAGGTATATCTATTTATTGACCATGCATATGACCCAGGGCACTACTACTTTGATCACTAGTATGGGTGTTTTGACCCTCATGTATGAACTCTGCTACAGCTCTGTCACTCATCAATGGGAAGACAGCAGTCCTGGTGTAAAATATGGGTATCAAGCAAACTAATCTAGCATAAGATACCAATTTGCTGATACACTACCAACTGTAACTGTCAATGTGAAACCAGGAAGAGCAAAGTTTAAGACTCAATTTACTCATGTTCTTGAGTTTTACAAATATCTGGGTTTGTATGTAAGTTCATTAATTGCTTTATTTTTTTAGGTCTGTGGCTTTATGATTTAAAAAAATCACAGATAATAGGTTAGGAATGGTAAATACACCAGTATCCCCATCTCCTCATCTAAACCCTCACAAATGTCACTAGCTCATCATAATATGCTTTCCCACTGATCCAGAAGTTGGTATCCAAATTCTTCTGAATACAATGCTTCAAACAGCTATTACTAATCAACCAGAGCTGCAATGCTAGTGGAAACCTATATACTATCTCTGGTAGTCCATTACATTATAGTCTACAATGACCCCATACTTCTGTTATTCATACCCTTATGTAGATCTCCTTTCACTTTTGACTTGGCCTTGGCCACATGACTTGCATTAGCCAACAGGACAGGAGCAAGCATGATATAAGTAGAAACTTCATAAGTGCCTGAACACTGTAGCTAGCATTCTTAGGATAATTCCTCTTAGAAGCCAACTGCAATGCTATAAAGAAATTCTAGATAGACTACGTAATAAGAGGTCACAAGGAGAAAGACACTGTGTTCCAAACCTAGCCAAGTTCCAGTTGAATGCAGCATGAGTGACCTCAGTTATACCACATGGAGCTAAAGAACAGCACAACTGAGCCCAGTCAACTCAAAGAAAGGTGAGAAATTAGAAATCATTGCTGTTTTAAGCACTAAGTTTGGGGGTAATTTTTCATGTAGCAAGAAAGAACTGAAAGACAAATCCCTACTTCAAACGATTGAATCACTAATAACAGTCCACATGACTCTCTATCAGTTACCTTTAAATGTCATCTATCCAATCAAGAGTATTTATTGCAAGTATGGAGAAATGGGGCACTTTCATATACTGCAACTGAGAATATAAGTCTGTACACATTTTCTAGAGGCAAGTTGGCAAATGCTAAATAGTGAACCTTTTAAAAAGTCCATATCCTTTCCTAATAATTCCTATTCTAGGAGATAGACATGCATACCAGAATGTTCATATAAAATTTTTTCTCACAGCAAAAAGTCAGAAACAGCAAAGACATCTAAAAGTAGAGGAATGATTAAACTATTATATATTCATAAGACAGGCTATCACAGTTATTAAAAAATCTTCTACTGAATAAATCTATAATGACATGAGGACACCAATATAGCTAATGAAAATAGGATTTGACACAGTAATAGCAATAAGACTCTAATCTTTAGAAATATATATGCATATATATATGCATATAGTTATGCATATATGCCAAAATGTTAGTCGAAATTTTTTCATAACTGGACTGAGAGTGACTTTTATTTTCTCCATATTTATACTCTTTAAAAATTTTTAAATGTTCTATTAAAAAATGAATTTATTTTTTTTTTTTTGAGTTGGAGTCTCACTCCGTCGCCCAGACTAGAGTGCAGTGGCCACTCCCAGTCACTGCAGCCTCGACCTGCTGGACTCTGGCGATCCTTCCGCCTCAGCCTTCCAAGTAGCTGGAACTACAGGCACGCGCTACCACGCCCGGCTCATTTTTTGATTTATTGTAGAGATGAGGTCTCACCAAGTTGCCCAGGCAGGTCTCGAACCCGCGGGCTCAGGCAATTCACTCACCTCAGCCTCCCAAAGCATGGGATTACAAGCTGAGCCACCGAGCCCGGTTGAATTTCTTATATAAGGAAAAAACACTTATAAAACCGGGTGAAAAAGAAGCATACACACTAAACATACATTCTTATTATTTGATTTGAGATCATTCTCTAGTATTTCTTCACTATTTAAAAAAATTTTTTAATGCCATCATTATCAATCAGACCAAGCAAGTATGGGCAAGGGTGTGGAAAAAAGGGAGCCTTTGTACATTGTTGGTGGAAACATAAACTGATAAAGCCATTATGCAAAATAGTATGGAGACTTCTCAAAAATTTAAAAACAGAACTACAAATGATCTACAATCTCACTTCTGAGACTGTTAAGGAAAATGAAATCAGCACTTTGTAGGGATACCTGTACTCCCATGTTCACTACAGCAGTACTGACAATAGCCAAGATACAGAAAACCTACATGTCCATCAACAGATGAATGGATAATGAAAATGTGATGAAATATTATTCAGCCTTAAAAAATGATACTTTTCCTTTTGTAACAACATGGATGAACTTGGAAAACATTATACAAAGTTAAATAAAACAGATAGAAAGAAAACTACTGCATGTTCTCACTTATATGTAGCTAAAACAAAAACAAGCCAAATACATAGAAATAGAGTAGAAACAGGGGAGGATGAGAAGACGTAGACCAAAGGATACATGGGTACAAAGTTGCAGTTATGTAGGATGAATAAGTCTAGAAGCTGCAGCATGAGGACTCAGATTACAATGCATTGTATACTGGAAATTTGCTAAGAGTAGATTTTAGGTGCCTTACCATGCACACACACAAAAAAAGAGTAGCTATGTGAGATGATGGACATGGCAATTTGCTTGACTACAGTAACTTTTTCACTGCACAGCAAAACATAATGTACACCATATATATATATATATATACACACACACACATATATATACATATATATATATACAATAAAAAGCCATCATTATCAGAATGCATCAATATTCTGTGATGAAATAGAAAAGCTTTTTCAAAATAAATATAGTCCAATAGATGAATTTTCAACAGAAAAAATTCACATTAAGTTTACCATGTTATTTTCCCTATATTATTTATTTGTATTGTGAAAATCAGGAAAGGAGGTTCTTATTTCTTTTCAAAATTTTGTCATACTGTCCTATTTTACTGAGTTTTAAATTTTAAATTGAACAGCTTTATAATAAATATTTTAGCAAAAGTTGTTGGAATTTTCATCTCAGGGGAAAATTCTTTTTTTAAAAAAAAAAACAAAAAACCATGCCCACGCAAAAAATAATATGTGTAAAGAATCCAAGTCATTTGGGGCAGCCCCTTCAGGTCCCCTCCCACTGTGGGAGCTTTTCTGTCCTCTTAATAAAATCCTGCTTAAAAAAAAAAAAAAAAAAAATGAACCCAAGTCATTTGGAAGGGACAGGGGAAAAAACCAAAAAACAACAAAAAACACTCCCCATATGCAGAGCATTGGTAGCAAGCAAGCTTTGGCAGCATTACTACTCAAGCATTGATACTATTTGGAAATTACTCTTGAAGTGGCCAGTAACTTCAGAAGCACCAGAGGAAACTTGGCCTAGCCTACAGTATGAGGTACCTATCATACTGAGATTCTCCTCCACTTGTGCCAAATAGGTTTTCTCCCTTGCTCAGGAAAACCAGTTTGAGATTGGCTTCTACTCTTTCTTCCTCAAAATTCAGCACTTTCTTTGCATTCTCCCAGGTCCATGCCTAAACTATCCTGTACAACCTCAACTATTCCTTCTGCAACATAGGACAAAAACCTTTTCTTAAAGATCACTGGTACCATTACTTCTTTTCTCAGAAGTTTACAGATGCTCAGGCTCACTGTCTTCCTAGCCTTTGGGCATTTTGCACTATATTACAAGGAGGAACCGCTAATCTTTTAGTCTTTTGCACCCTGACTTTCTACAGTAAATTCGGCCATCCTCTCATATTATGCTTCCAGAGGGCTTGCCAATAAATATGGGTACCTTGGTTCCAGCTAAGGACAGACACTGACTGAAAACTAACAGGTCAGTTTCTGCTCCAGCAATGAACATGTGATCCAAGGTGGTTAAAGTCCTTGCCCAAAACTTTATTTGGGACTATCAAAAGAACCTTACCTTCGGGTTAACCTAAAAGGGTATACTTTGAACGTTGGCCAATTCAGTAAAGAAAAGCCTCTGTAGAAGAAAAAAAAAAGGCAGGTAACGAAGAGTCTTGAAGAGTTCATTTGTCTCACTCTTGAAATCAGTGTGAACATAAAGTCTGCTTTTTGCTTACACTAGTTGGCTTTGGGTCACATATATATAGTCTTGACTAGATGACAAATGAGGAAGGCAAAAAATATCCCGGGATGTTCAGATTAAGGTAAGAAGTCTCACTTTTCTTACAATTTATTTTGAGTCTTCATTTCAAATATCTAATTGCACATTATGTGCCAGACACTGGAAACATAAAGATTTACGGTACGATACTGTTTCTGCTTTCAGAGAGCTAACAGTCCAGAGGGAACCTCTTGGGTGGTTTACTTGCCGCTTCGAAGGTTAATTCCCAAATAGCTTAGTGGCCACTTCTTAGTGGCCAAAAAGTTCCCTCAGTGATCTAAAATGTCTATCATCTGTACCTCATAAGGACCACTTTCTTTCAGGATTCTACTGAACCACTGATTTCAGTATTTTAAGATTAAGTCTACGTTTGCTTTTTCCATAGTATTCATGTTAGTATAGACTTCAATAATATCTTGTTTTTCTGGAACCAAAATAGACTTAGTTCAGCTGAAGTCTGAACATGAGCGTTCTAAATGAAAATGGGAGGGTCAAGGGCAAGGTCTAGGTGTTGGCTGTCTCCTAAGAGGCCTCATAGGGTCCCTGCATTATCTTGGCTTTATCATAACCAGGTTGTACAATCAGGCACTTAAACAGATCATATCTGTCTCTTGGAGTGGAATTACCTAAACCAAAGTTGAGAAACAGCTGATATACTAATTCATATTGAGATAGATAAGTATCATACAGAATATTTAAATTTCAGAGCCAAATTATAAGGTTTCTGAATAGCATGAAATTAAGTTTACTTAAGAGCAAAATTCTTTCCATCAACCTATTTATTAAGGATCTACTATGAGAAAGATTTATTAGGCTAGGGGACTAACAAGGGACAACACTGAATAAGATCACTTCTCTTATCACTTTTTACCATCTGGAGTGTGGGGAAACAGGTAATAAGTCTTTTCTTGATTCTCACATGCACTTTTAAGATATATTAATATTTCTGAAATAAGGACCAAGAGGTTTATTTAATATGGCCATGTCTCTCTTCTCCTTCTGAAAAGCTGTTATTTTATTTTATTTTTTTTTGAGTTGGAGTCTCACTCGGTCGCCCAGACTGGAGTGCAGTGGCTGCTCCCGGCCACCGCAGCCTCGACCTTCTGGGCTCTGGTGATCCTTCCGCCTCAGCCTTCCAAGTAGCCGGAATTACAGGCGCGCGCGACCATGCCCGGCTGATTTTTTTATTTATTGTAGAGATGAGGTCTCGCTGCCCAGGCGGGTCTCGAACCCGCGGGCTCAGGCAATCCACTCACCTCAGCCTCCCAAAGGTGCGGGATGACAGGCTGAGCCACCGAGCCCGGCAAAAGCTGTTATTAAGTCAATGGTATATCTTATAATCACTGGCAGCTTAAAAGAAATATGGTGCCGGGCTCGGTGGCT
The DNA here is from genome assembly GCF_000164805.1 of Carlito syrichta. Classification (NCBI taxonomy): domain Eukaryota; kingdom Metazoa; phylum Chordata; class Mammalia; order Primates; family Tarsiidae; genus Carlito; species Carlito syrichta. The sequence continues at coordinate 111,771 of NW_007257457.1, forward strand.
CAGTCTGTAATCCCGCGCATTTGGGAGGCTGAGGTGAATGAATTGCCTGAGCCCGCGGGTTCGAGACCCACCTGGGCAACTTGGCAAGACCTCGTCTCTAAAATAAATAAAAAAATGAGCCGGGCATGGTAGCACGCGCCTGTAGTTCCAGCTACTTGGAAGGCTGAGGTGGAAGGATCGCCAGAGCCCAGCAGGTCGAGGCTGCAGTGGCTGGGAGCAGCTACTGCATTCCAGTCTGGGCGACAGAGTGAGACTCCAACTCAAAAAAAAAAAAGAAATATGGTAATTACACAATTAAATATTTAATCATAATCCTATTAAGTGCTAAGATAGAGAAATATAAGGAGATAATCTGGTGGGGGACAAACTTAGTCTTGGGAGGCTCTGTTAGCTCCTTAAAATCTCATCTTAACACAGCAATCAGAGCAATCCTTTCAAAGAGTGAAGTCAGATCATGTGTCTCCTCTGCTCAGACCTGCAATGGTTCTACCTCCCTGAATAATAACCATTCTCTTTCTATTAACCAGTCATGGCCACACACAGTCTAGTCCTGTGACTTCTTATTTCACCTTTTTCTCCAAAATCAGTTGGCTAAGACTTGCACTTTATTGAATACTAAAGAGCAACTTCTATAGTACCTTTCTCCTTGTGCTAAATTTCCATACCACACAAACCCAATCATCAGTCTCTCTTTAGATATGGCAACACTTTCACTCAGGTTGTGGTCCAATCTCCAGACCAGGATGCTATTTATTCTTCAACTTTTGGGTGACTTTGCACTGCTTTATTCTAATCTGCTCTGCAGGGGTTCAGAGCTTAACTTTCTTATGTTTGTGAAAAAAATCTCTCCCAGTAACACCAATATTGGGCCAAAGTCTCTCAATTATATGTATTCAAAACATCAGGTACACTTGATGGCATTTACCACAGAGTCTACCTTTATATATTTGTATTATTATTGTATTGCCATCTCTCCCACTAATTCAACTATAAACTCCTTAAGAGTAGTATCCATGAATGCTTCATTTATAAGGCTTAAAGTACTTGGCACTCAGTAAGTATTTACTGAATGAATAATTAGGTAAATGAATATGAAATTCCCAGCATGGATCTATATATAGGTAAAATGGTCACTTAGGAGGCTGAGATGGGATGGGGGTAGAAGGGTTGTGTTTGCTTATTCATAAGAGGGGTTAAAAAGATAATGTTGGGAGTCCTCTGTGAAGGCCAGATTTTAGCCATCTAAAATGCTATGTCCTCTCAAGATACACAGCTCAAAAACCAACCCATCATTACCATGTCCACCAAGGGTTCCCTGCTCCCACTCTATTCTCTTATTTTGGTCAAGGGTCTCATCATCACTCTTGTAGTCACTCAGACACAAAGGCATTGAGTATCTTTTGACCTCTTTTTTTTTTTTTTTTTTTTTTTGGTCAACCTCCTTGCTCAGCAAGACTCCTAAGGCCTGTCAACTCCTCTTTAATATCTTTGATCAATGGCCTCTTTTTTTCCATTCCCACTGCCACCAGCTTGGTTCAAGCAATAAACTCTCTCATTACAGCAACTGACTCCTTGGTTCCTATTTGTCCCTATCTAATCCATGCTGCCTATATTAAAATCTCCCTAAAAACCGTCACTTTGGATAATTAACACTATACTAAAAAACACCTGCAAAGGCTTGCCTAGAAAATAAAAACCTCTGTCTGACAGTCAAAGTCCAGGTGTAATATGGCTCTAAACAGCATTCCTAGCCTTACCTCCTATCATCCTAGCATTTTCTACACTAACATTACTTCTTAGCAGAGTAGTCATCACTATTGATCACACGTATTTTACATGTTTTCACTCTCAGTCGTTTTTGATTTTTGTTGTTGTTTTTGAGTTGGGAGTGTCACTCTGCTGCACAGGTTGGAGTGCATAGCACACTCACAGCTCACCACAGTCTCAAACTCCTGGGCTCAGGTGATCCTTTCGTCTCAGCCTTCTGAGGAACTGGGACGAAAGGCATGTACCACCACACCCAGTTAATTATTTTCTTTTTTGTAGGGACGCAGTCTCACTATGTTGCCCAGGCTGGTCTTAAACTCCTGACCTTAAGTGATCCTCTTGCCTCAGCCTCTTAAAGTGCTAGGATTATAGACATGAACCACCATGACTGGTCAACCCATCTGAATCCCATCCACACTTCCAGGCACAGCTCAAGTCCCACCTCGTCTTGCAAGCCTTTCCTGGATAGCCATTCCTAAGTTGCTTCTTCCCTCTGAATTCTCATGACTAAAACTGAAAGACAACTAGGATCATTTTTTTACACCACTAACTCCAACTTACATATACATATAAACATATTTTTCACTATTAACCCTAACTTTTACATATCTGCTGTAGAAAAATGAAAAGGTCATAGGAAAAGAAGATTTACCAATAAATACAAAGAAACTCTTTGTCTTGTGCAGACCAGACAGACATGGGTAGACAGGGATATATACATTAGGCTGGTTTCACTGCCTCCAACTTTTCAACTCCTTCAACTCTTTTTGTCTTTTTCTATTCTTCAATTCCTCCCCCTTCCTAAACAAAAACCAGCTTTGAGAATAAGAAGGAAGGAGTCTATCCAAATTAGGGAAGGAAAAGTCCCTTGAGAAATCCAAGTGTTCTCAAAATGCAACCACTTGAATTATGTATGGAACTCCTCTTGTTCTATCTTGACTCCTTAAAAAACTAGGAACCAACATTACCATCATAGATGCCACTTATTTAGCGGCTGACTAGATGCCAGGCATTATGCTCTATCATGGAAACTATACGAAGAGTATACTGAGCAAGCCTGGTCCTGAGTAGCAGTCCTGGGGCTAGAAACAAGAACAACAGGATTTCATGACAAAGTCCACTGTGGCTGGAAGTCCTGGCACCCCAATCTTGAAACACTAAATCCGTTTTATCATTCCAACAGTGGTTTATGGCAGACTCTCCTAATCTGTCACAGCATGCTGTACTTTTCCTTTATTAAGATATCATTTTAAAATTACAAGTTTGGGCCAGGCACAGTGGCTCAAGCCTGTAATCCCAGCACTTTGGGAGGCTGAGGTGAAGGGATTACCTGGGACCATGGGTTTGAGAATACCCTGGGCAACTTGGTAAGACCTCATCTCTACAATTACTCAAAAAGTTAGCCCGGTGTGGTAGGGAGTGCCTGTAGTTCTGGTTACTTGGAAGGCTGAGGTAGAAGGATCGTCTAAGCCCAGCCTGTTGACACTGGGGTGGCCATGGCATGCCACTGCACTCCAACCTGGGTGACAGGTTGACTCCAACTAAAAAAAAAAAAAAAAAATTACAAGTTTGTTCCATTTTTGTTTTAATGTCTGTTTTTCCCACTAGACTTCAGGCTCTGGGAAGTCTGAGCCTTTGTTATATATTCCCCACTGTGTCCCCAGGTACCTCAAACTGTGTGACATTTACTAGACATTCCTGAGTAGATATATAACCAAGTCCTAAGACCCTGTTAATATAATATACTAGCCAACAGGTTTTTGGAAGTGAAACAAGCTTTTGTTTGTGGCTTGGTCTACTAACCTAACCACTACACTTCTTTTATGAAATAATACACTCCTAGTTCCAACCAACTTATGGAAGAATACATATTGTAGGACCTACTCACACTGCCCTGTATTTTTAAATGTAGAAGGATTTTGGCCCAGATATTTTAATTTGAATGCTAGTGACTAATAGTAAAGCTGTATGGCCTACATTGACAGGTCCTTAACCTCTCTGAGCTTCAGTTTCAGCAAATGAAGAAACAAAAAAAAAAAGAGAAAAATTGTGAAGATTATGAGTTCAATGCCATGCTGAAGTGCCTAGCACTAAATAAGTCCATGTTCCCATACCATCACCCTGTTTTAATACAATGTATGCTTTTCTCTATATCACAAACTCTTTGAAGGTTGAGACTATAATACATAGCTGTGTTATACCTAATGAACCAGCATAGTGTTTCATACATGTAAGGAATTAAATATTAGTCTAAAACTCTTCTGCCATAAATATGAAAAAGAAATATACTGCCCATGAACTGTTCTAAAGCATTAAATAGCTCTAGTAATCAAAACAGATCATAATACTACAGAGAAAAAGTCCAAAACAATTTTAAATATTAAATACATAGTTAATATATCTTAACATTCTTCTGGCAGTTATGTTAGGGTCCTCATCTTCATTCATATTTTGAATCGTGATATTCTTTGAAGAAACAGATTTTTTTTTCTCACTTGCAACCCTAATTGTAGGTAACTTGGGAATTAGCATACATTAGACCCAGCTATCACAGATATTGAAACAAACCTCCATGTTTTATTTGCATATCTAAGAAAAAGCTCAATTTTCAGAACTTAGAATTTTATGTTAAGGAAAAAGCTGTATGACTATAACCTCACAAAATCTACATATTATTTTACTGCCTTGGAAGTATTGTTTTAATCCCCAATCCTGCAATGACCTTTAAATAATCAGAAAAAAGTTTCTCACTATTCAGAGAGCATTAAGATTTATTTGGCACTTTTAAGCTAACCATCTTAAAGCTTTGAAGCACAAAGAAGAGTCAATGACACATACTTTTTAAGCTACCATGACCTGTCATTACAGAGTCATTAAGCGACATTTTCAAGGAGTAAGCAAAAAGCTTTATTACTCATATATAAAACATTTTCTTCTGTACTTTATAGGCTAAGTTATTTGCTTTCTAGTAAGAATATGCAATATTTAAAGCCTCACTTTATAAGTTATAAAACTCACTAATGATCATTTTTAGCATTGTTCCTAAAGATAAATTGCATGAATTAAGTTTTAAAAACAATATGGAAACTCAATGATCAAACTCAAGCTCTGTCTATGTATTTACACATATACACATAATAAAATAATTTAGAGGCTAACTAGCTTGGGGTACAAAGAAAAATTACTTTTCTCAGAAAAAAATCAAACTATTGAGCTAAACTATTAAAGATAAAGAATTTTCATATATTTTCTGTTTTGCTAAATATAAAAAAAAAATTCTCTATATTATGTATTTTGTTATCTAACCGGAAACTTGCATTAAAGGAGCAATTTCAAAAAGTATAAACTGGTTATCTAACTCAAACCTATACAACTCTTATTCTGACCAGGTCCTTTGTTGACGTTAGCACTATTTAATCTGTTTCCATGAAGCTCTGCAGGGAAGATATTTTATATTTTACCAGGAAATATAAGCACGAAAAGCAGCAACAGAAAGAAAGTACACCCAACTCAGGTACTACATACTTCACACATATCTGTGGTTATCTAGACAAAGCTTCATAATAGTTAAGCAGGATAAAAAAGCAAAGTAGCTTTTCATATTTCCCACATCATCTCTTCTTGGCATTGTGAGTTCGTTATATTCTAGAATACGGTAATTCCCAGAACTGTATAAAATTCAAAGAAATTCAGAAATGGGATGGAATTTAGAAGTTGCTTTTTCCTGCTATCCTATTTAGAGATGTGAAGACTGAGATTCAAAGTCATTAAGATCAAGACCACCATCCAGGTCTTATGATTTCCCAATGCAATTCTCTCTTTCTCTTACCACCTGCAGAGATAAAACTGTCCATACCAAAACATTATCCAAAGATAAATTCTTCCTGGCAACCTGCCATTTTTAGCATCAACCAACATTTGCTAAGGAGAGGGATGATTTGTGAGTTAAGTGTACTTCACTTCACAACGAAAGTAGAAACAACTCAATTTCTTTAGGTCTTCCTTCTTGCTATAGGAACCTCCCAGAACACAGGATTAGGAATAGCCAAAGGGTCAAAGTATATTTTATTGGCAAATAAACAAAATCCACCCTGCTCACTCTATAACTAACCTCCTGTTCTTATATTTGATCAATAACCTCCTCTCTTCAACTAAGAAAGAAATAACAATGAAAAACTATATCCACCAATAATAATCACTTTCCCACTTCAGACTTGTATCTTTTCCTCCACTCTGAATATTCTAAATATAGTTCATGTTCCTGGTGTTTCTCATCTTGCTGTCTTTGCAGACTATAAATTCCAAAGGCATGTTTCTCTTGTTGTATTATGTAGTGTGACAGTGAGAATAGTAATTCTCCTAACTACTCCACGATTAAAATGAGACTTGATAATATATGTTGAAAGCACTCTATAAATTTTCAAGTTTAAAATAAAAATAGCACCCCTATCACATCAAAACAATAAAACATACCTAATTACACATAGTAATACAAATAAGTAAAGAGTTTCTAGGAAATTATAGCCTACATTAGGGATTTAACTGATCTTAAAAGAAATTAGTTTGCTGACATAATAACCCAGAAAGATAAAGTACCTACCATTCAGTAAATCATGGATTTGTCAATGGTGAGTTTATTCAAAAGTTTAATGAGTGATATACTTCTATGAAATGCTCAATGTTAGAACAAATTACTTACAGAAGACGAATTATTTATTGCTCCTTTTGGACACAATTACTGGCTGTCTATTAACGCCAACATGACTAAAACCTACAGGTTTAACAATGCCTTTAGAGTTAAAGTAAAATTATTAGCTTTATTGATACTATCTCAATTTTCCCGAGAAACTTAGGCCATGGCACTCAAATACAATTCTAATTTGTTTGAGTAAACATAAAAAATCGAATCAAAATGGCTACTAAAACAAAAGAAAACTCAATGTCTTCCTAACAGCTTAGTTCTAAATTAAAACATACATATTCAGCCCATATAGAATAACATTTTGTACTATCAAATAAACATTCATCCATGAATGTACACATTTGAAGAAATTAAAATGTTATTGAGAATTGAAATGTTATCTCTATTCTAGGCTTAATGTACAGTATTCAAAATTATATTAAGCAAATGATCTCAATCAAAAAAACCTGGTTTTCTTCACAAATACCAATATTACAACCCCTCCCCCCAAAAGAAGCATTCTTTTTCATGGCAATATAAACTCACTTTAATTTAAGATGCAAATAACCACTAAAAAAATACCTGGTGACTGCACTTCACTCATGTGTTTATTTATTTTTTAGGCCATCTAATAATGTATAGCACAATCTCTAAGCAAAAGATTGAACCCAAAAATATTCAAAAAAGGACCACACCATGTAACTACTACGCCCCTGTATCTTACTTCTTGCTTTCTCTATTTCTACATCTAAAAGCAAGCATTCTTAATACCTATAAATATCCCTTGACATTTTATATAAATATCCTCCTAAAAAATTTAAAGACCCATATAGGTAACTATAAGTTAGTGGAAGTATGGCATGCTCTTAAAAATGTCACTTAGTAAATAACTTACTAGGCTCAATGAAATAAAGGTAATTTTGGCTAGGGATCTGTTATGATGAATAAATGAAGTCTCAACCAAATCTTGTATTTAAGTATTCTCTCTTAAGCCTCAGTTTGTTAAAATTAAACAAAAAAATTTCAAACAAAAACAAAAACAAGCTCTTAAGTAAAATAGCTTCTAATATTAAAAATAAGTCAAAAGCATTTGTATTTTTGGGGGGGAGAAGATTAAACATTTTCCTACATAATGCTGACCTCCAGCTTTGTATCTGCCTCCAAGTACTACAAAGTTAAATTTAAATAGAAATTAGCTCAATGGTCTACTAACTTGGTTTTAAGGCTGGAATTGACCGGTCATCTCTCCTGTCTACCTCTATTGAAAGTTTTTATTCAAACACAAACATAGCAATAAAACACACTGACTTAGAAATAATTAAATAAACTGAAGCAAAATTACAAACAATGCTCTAACATATGCTTATGAAATATTTAAATTATTTCTGCTTATTTTTACTTTCTGTCCTGCCATTGTTCGTCAGATTATACCCAGCTTTACATCACTTTTGCTATCTATAAACAGCCTGATCAAAATACATATGAAAAGAAATCACTTAAAAAAAAAAGACAGGTCAGGTAACTCAACAATTGTTTTTTTTCTTTGATCTCTCTTAGCACAAATAAACAAGAACCAAAACTTTAAGTACCACATGGCTAAAGAAAAAAAAAACCATAATGTTGTAAATGCAGAAGCACCCAGAAAATCTAATTGTGGCCATAAATGATATAATTTCCAAATCAAGGAATCAACGAATACCTAGACAAACAGTATAAGAAAACCAAGAGTGCACCTTTTTTCTCTCAAAATTCCAAGACTATACAAAAGAGTCAACATTATATAATAACCATTAAAAAATCATGATCATATCTAACAACAGAATTATCCAACTGAAGATTAATAACAGCATTTGAATTACCAAAAAAAAAGAAAGCAAAAAACTCACTTTATATAGTATCTTGCACCTTCAAAAGTATATGCTTCTTCCCAACCAGTAGGCAAATCTAAAAAAACACATATATTACAATTAGTATTCCTTCAATGAGACAGCAAAATAAGTCTCTAATCATCCTAGTTATTCGTTTTCATAATTAGCTATTTTAAGTAGGGTTCTAACAAAAAGTAGTGTTAGGCTGGCAATAAAAGTAATAATACATGTAGTACCACTTTTTGAAAAAAAGCAATTCAAATTTAAAGCCACCAGAAAAGTATCAACAACATTAGAGATTATCTGACATAAGTATACACTTTAATGATCAGGATGGAGAGGAATTATGCTCTGGCACCCAAAAATGCAAAGGGAAGCCTTCTAATCCCAGGTAGACGACCCATGAATGGTTGGCAGAAAACCAAAACTGTGCATAATACGCAACGCCTGCCTCTTGGGTATATCACGTCTACATAAGACCATATTTTTTAGCTACATAAATGAATCCACCTAGGAAATGTCACTGATGAAAAGGAATAACTTCCTTAGTACTTAACTAGTGGAAAAGAAGTGCGTTTTAATACACTTGACTTCAAGAGGTTTGAAGTTTCAAATAATAGACGTGGGACTGATTCGGGTGAACGATGGTATGTTTCCTTATAAGCTATGTATTACTTACTAATGAAAAATGGGTTGGATTTAATTATAATTACCTCTCCAAAATAAAAAGTCATTGATGTATGTACAAAACCACAGAGTCCAAACTAAACCAGACCAGAAAAAAGAAATTAATGTAAAATCACATATGAGAATAAAATTTTTTGAAGTGTGAATCTTTTCAAATCATGGGTTAACTAAGACACATTTATATCACACATAATTCCATGGGATGATTAGGCTAAATTACTCAAATATCATGTCGCCTTTTACGAAATCAATTTGTTACCGTCCACAAAAGCACAGAGATCAGCAAAGTCGCAATATGTATGCAAAACACTAGAAAGGTATATTGAAGCAAAAGCCTGTACCAGGGAGTTAAGAAACATGACGGTGTATTAGTCAGAAATGCCTTAAAAATGTAACCTCCTCATGCTTGCTACACCAGCCTTCCCTTTCCTCCTCCACCTTTTTGCAAAACTGGAGACATTAGTCACTTCACCAAACTCCAGCCTTTAACAGAAAAGGCAGGTCTGTTCAATATCCTGGCAACTTTAACAGATTCACAGAATGTCAGCGTCGGACAGAAAGTACCCCGGAGGACGGTTCTAAGGGACTGCCGAACCCGGCCTCACCTTCGACCCAAGCTGTTCTCAAGCCTTTCCAACCACCAGAAACAGAGGCAGGCCAGTAAGAGAACACATGTTCCCTTTCAAAGACAAACACGTTTCACGCATGTAAACAAAGAATGGCAAAAGAAAGCCAGACCCGCACTGCAACTCCGAAGAGTCCTTCTCCAGCTCAGCTCACGCGCCGCATTCAGACACGCTGCCAAAGCCACCTGAGAGATCCGCTTCCCCCACGACCCCCACCAGTGAGGGCCCGGGCGCCCCCACCAGGGACACCCCCCTCGCACGCCCACCGCCTCCTGGCGGGCGGGGTGTGCCGCCGCGGTGCGGCTGCCGGGGACTTTGAATCCGGATCGCCCGCAGCCGAGGCTGCAACCGCCTCCCCCGGCTCCGGCTGCTCCTCCTGTGGCGGGAGGGACGCGTCGCGCGCTTCCCGAGCTCTTCCCGGTCACAGGCAGGCTCGCCGCACCTCCGATCCCCTCTCCTCCGCCTCCTCCGCCGGCCACCTCCCCACAAGGCCCACCTAGGGGGAGCAGGAGGAGAAGCGGCAGGGCAGGAGGCAGCTCGCCGGGGAGGAGCGGAGGATGTGGTTACGCGATCCTGGCGGGCGAGGGCAGGGTCCCGGGGCCGCGCGGAGGGCAGTGGCTGAGGACCTCCAAGGTTGCCGGGGGCGAGAGGGAGCCGGGGAAACAGGGAGGCTGGGAGTGGCCGCGGGGGGAACACGCGGGCGCCAG
>NW_007257457.1:123107-147738 GCF_000164805.1 Carlito syrichta
AAAGGCACACACAAAAAACGCGTCCTGGCCCCAGGGCTTTGCCCCGAGGCTTCCCATCCTAGAGCGCCGGTCAAAGGGAGCCTCAAAATCCCCGCGCCCCTGATTTCTCTCTCTCTAGAACAACAAAAACAGCGCCCGAGCTTTGTTTTGTAAGAGCTATTGACTCTCGAAGAGATTTTTCAAATATGTATATATCGTTTTCAAATAGAAAGCTGTTTTTATTAAAGCACATGGAAAGCTTTTCCTGTTTGTGTTTGCCAGATATCAAAGGTTTGACTCGTTGCGTGGACCCATGAAATAGGAGTGGAGTTAGACTTGACAAAACAAGTTTTCTCTTTCTAGGCCCCTTAAGTCGCATAATGGTTTATGAAATAAAGACGCCTTTTTCTCTGCTTTGTTTTTAAAGATCACTTATTATCAGTGTGGATTTTTACTTTCCCCTGCCTCCTGTACATTACAATAATAGCTTGCATTACAGAATCCTTGCCAGGGTGTACATTTTTAAATCTCCACCGCAACCCTATAGATGCAATAATGTCCGTTTTACAGATAGGAAAAATGAAATTTAAAAACAGAGTAATTTGCCAAGTCATAGTGGTAGCTAGTAAAGCCTGAATTCAAACTGGCTCTAGGACTTCAAAAGTCTATCTGTATTACCACCTTCCTGTACAGTCATACTTCGTTTTATTGCACTTCGCTTTATTGCTCTTCACAGATATTTCATTTTTTTACAAATTGAAGTTTAGGAATTGAGCAAATCTGTTGACACCCTTTTTCCAATAGCTTTTTGCACATTTAATGTCTGTCACATTTTGGTAATTCTCTAAATATGTAAAACTTTTTTTATTATTATATGGTTGTGGTGATCTGTGATCAGTGACCTTTGATGTTACTATCGTAATTTTGAGGGGCACCGTGAACTGAGCCCATATAAGATATTGAATTTATTCAATAAATGTGTGTGTTCTGACTGTTCCACTAACCAGCTATTCCTGTTTCTCTCCTCCTCGGGCCTCACTATTTCCTGAGATGCAACCATATTGAAATTAGGCCAATGAATAACCCTACAGCGGCTTCTAAGTGTTCAAGTGAAAGGAAGCGTCTCATGTCTCACTTTAAATCAAAGTTAGAAATTATTAAACTTAGTGAAGAAGGCATGTGGAAAACCGAGATAGGCCGGAAGCTAAGTCTCTTGCGCTAAACAGTTAGCCAAGTTGGGAATGCAGAGGAATAGTTATTGAAGGAAATTAAAATTAAAAGTGCTACTTCAGTGAACACACAAATGATAAGAAAGCAAAACAACCTTATTGCTGATATGGAGAAAGTTTTAGTGGGGTCTGGATAGAAGGTTAAACCAGTCACAGCATCCCTTCAACCAAAGCCTAATTCAGGCCCAGCCCCTAACTCTCTTCAATTCTGTGAAGGCTGAGAGAAGTAAGGAAGTTGTGGAAGAAAAGTTGGAAGCTAGCAGAGGTTGGTACATGAGGTTTAAGGAAAGAAACCATCTTCATAACATAATAGTTATGAAATGCCATCAAGCAGAATGTTGACACGGAAGCTGCAGCAAGTCAGCAGTAGATCTAGCTAAGATCATTGAAGGTGGCTACATAAACAACGGATTTTCAATGTAGACAAAACAGTCTTCTATTGTAAGAAAATGCTACCTAGGACTTTCACAGCTGTAAAGGAGAAGTCAATGCCCAGCTTCAAAGAATAGACTGACTCTCTTATTAGGGGATAATGCAGCTGGTAATTTAAGATGAAGCCAATGTCCATTTACCGCTTCAAAAATCCTAGGACCGTTAAGAATTATGCTATATTGCTTCATCTCTGTAAATGGAACAATGAAGCCTATATGATAGCACATCTATTTAAGGCATGGTTTACGAAAATTTGAAGCCCACTGTTGAGACCTACTGCTCATTAAAAAAAAAGGTCTTCTTTTCAAAATGTTACTACTCATTGGTAATGCACCTGGTCACCCAAGAACTCTGATGAGACATACAAAGAGATTAATGTTGTTTTCATGCCTGCTAACCCTGTATCCACTCTGTAGCCCATGGCTCAAAGGAGTCATTGCAACTTTCAAGTCTTATTATTTAAGAAATACATTTCATAAGGTTATAGCTGCCATTGACAGTGATTCCTTGGATGTATCTAGGCAAAGAATTCATCATTCTAGATGCCATTAAGAACATTCATGATTTCAGAGAGGAGTTAAAAACATTAACAAGAGTGTGGAAGAAGTTGATTTCAAATCTCATGGATAAGTTTGAGGGGCTCAGGACTTCAAGATGGTAACTGCAGATGTGAACTTGTACATTTTGCAAGAGAACTAGAACTAGAACTAGGATTAGAAGTGGAGCTTGCAGCTGTGACTGAATTATTGCTCTTATGATCAGACGTTAACAAATGAGAAGTTGCTTCTTGTGGAGGAGCAAAGAAAGTGGTTTTTTTGAGATGGAATCTACTCCTAGTGAAGATGCTATGAATATTGTTGAAATGACAAATGCATTAGAACATTATATAAACTTAGTTAATAAAGCAGTGTCAGAGTTTGAGAGGATTGACTCCAATTGTGAAAGATGTTCCTGGCCTCATCTGTCAGTATCCCTTTCGTGCATGTTCTGAGGTCACACACACACACACAAATTAAAGATGTTCCACTGTGTAGAAAATGCCATCAAGCAGAATCACTGCTACAGAAAAATCGTTCATGAAAGGAAGAGTTCATTGATGTGGCAAACTCCACTGTTGTCTCATTTTAAGAAATTGTCAGCCGGGCTCGGTGGCTCAGCCTGTAATCCCGCGCCTTTGGGAGGCTGAGGTGAGTGGATTGCCTGAGCCCGCGGGTTCGAGACCCGCCTGGGCAGCGAGACCTCATCTCTACAATAAATAAAAAAATCCGCCGGGCGTGGTAGCGCACGCCTGTAGTTCCAGCTACTTGGAAGGCTGAGGCGGAAGGATCGCCGGAGCCCAGCAGGTCGAGGCTGCGGTGGCCGGGAGCGGCCACTGCACTCCAGTCTGGGCGACAGGGTGAGACTCCAACTCAAAAAAAAAAAAAATAGAAATTGTCTTACATAGCCTATTTTTATTAAAATAAAATGCATACACACAAAACCTTTGGGTGATAAGCACCAAAATAGTAATGGTTTTTATTAATCCCTAAGTGGAAGAATTATGAGTCGTTTTCTTTTTGATAATTTTACAAAATGTTGCCTGGGCTCAGTGGCTCAGCCTGTAATCACAGCACTTTGGGAGTTCGAGGCAAGTGGATTGCCTAAGCCTGAGGGTTTGAGATCAGTCCAGGCAACTTGGCAAGACCTCATCTCTACAATAAATCAAAAAAAAAAAGATTAGCTGGGCGTGGTAGCGTGCACCTGTAGATCCGGTTACTTGGAAGGCTGAAGCGGAAGGATTGCTGGAGCCCAGCAGGTCGATGCTGGGGTGGCCGTGAGTGTGCCACTGAACTCCAGCCTGGGCAACGGGTTAAGACTCCAACTCAAAAAAAAAAAAATTTTTTTTTTTTTTTTTACAAAATGTCTAAAATGAGCAAGAATAATTTTTCTAACAAGTGGTAAAAGTTACTTTTGAAAACACATTTTTAGGAGATTTTCTGGTTTTCTTTTCTGGAAACAATTGATTTTAACATTGGAAAAGGCATGAATAATTTTTTAAAAAATACACCATCCTGTTAAAGGTTGGTGTCCTTCAGCTTTGCTGTCCTGACTATAAAATGCCACAGACTCATATTGACTTTTTTTTTTCTATTCTCTCATTTCAACTTTTCACAATTCTGCTTCTTTTTCTTTCCTAAGCCTTTTACCTCATTCACACTCTCTGGCTCTTGGTCCATCCTATTCTGCCTTACTTTGTGCAACTTCTCTTCCTCCCTCGGGCATCACTGCTTTTCAGAATCTGGCCACCTCCGTACTGACTCTGTTATTCTCTTCCACCATATGATACCTGTGTCCACAAAGAATTGCACACTCTTATGGCTGTTCACATCTTTTTTTTTTTTTTATTTAAAGTCTCACTCTGTAGCTCAGGCTGGAGTGCAGTGGTATGCTCACAGCCACCGCAGCCTCGACCAGCTGAGTTCAAGTCATCCTTCCACTTCAGCTTTTCTAAGAAGCTGGAACTACAGGTGTGTGCCACCATGCCTGGCTAATTTTTTTTATTTATCGTAGAGATGAGGTCTCACCATGTTGCCCAGGCTGGTCTCGAACTCGACGGCTCAGGTAATCCTCTTGCCTCAGCCTCCCAAAGTGCTGGAATTACAGGTGTGAGCCACCGTGCCTACCCGTTCACATCTTTATTTGCTTGTTTCTCCCAACATTCGCAGTGGCTATCTGTCTACTTTCAAGAGAGCCACATCATTTGGGCTTCCTGGTAGCACCAACAAGAAGACAGATTTCTCCGAAAAAATTATGCACGTAACAGCAAAAACAACAATTCCCTGTTTCTCAGGTTCTTTCTCTTGCCTTTCACTCATTGGTTCTTCAGTTGCAAAGGCATTATGGTCCTACCTAAAAACCAGGAAACACCCAGTAAACACACAAAAGATTATTGTAGACTACTCCCTTGGATCTTTCCCTTTTCTTTTTATTGTCTATTATGGTTAAATTACAGTCATATCTAGACCTACTCTCACTAATAGCTTTGTAAATTCTGTGGAAGATTGTTGTACACATACATCCTCAGAGCTTATCTGCAGTGACATCTGCTTTCATCCATGAATCCATGTGGTGCTTATCCCCCAACCTTTGACACAATTGTATTTACTAGGGCATCCAAAGTTCTCACCAATTCCTGCTCTCTGAATCAGAATGAGCCTGATGTCATCAAGTCAACAGATCAGCATGATGATCTGCTTCTGCAAATGATTGAAATGGTCAAGTTCCCTGGGCCATGCGGTAATAGAAAGAAGAGTTAATATAGCTCTGTGGCAACACAATGACTATATCCTGCGGCCTTGTGAAAAGAAACTGGTTTTTAAATTTTCTTTACTGACAGCAACTAGAAAGATCACATTCACTGTCTCAATAGTTACACTCCAAGTGCCAGGGACTGTGTTAATCTATCCTAGTAAAGATGCAACATCTTTGATGGTACAACAGCTGCAACTGGGTAGCCCCAGTTGCCACCTACCTCATCCATTTGGTTTTCACAAGGGTCATACAGGTGAGTTGAATAGGGATACGAGGGAGGCCACCATCTTGCATCTCTTTGCCTGTCTCCATAGAACCTTATGGGATATGGTATTGCTTTAATTTACTATCTTTCTTGCAGGAGGGCAGTTTCAAGGACCTCCACTTGACCTTACTTCAACAATAGCTCTTACTCTATAGAGCAGGTATCTAATGTAAGATTCAACCTGATGTTAAGTATATGCATCTAAATTATGCACTTGGGAACGGGGGTAATAACCACAGGATGGGAATGCAGACTTATTGGACTCACTATCAGACAGACTTGAACCAGGATTCCACTTATCACCTTGCTTCCATAAGTTTCCATTCTAGCTGGGAGATCATGATGGTGTTTTGGGTCCCTGGAAGAGCTAGCCATTTCCTTTTCCTCTCCATGTCCTTTTTCTGGTATATGACCTCAGGTTCCTTTAGGGAAGAAATAAGAGAAATAACTGTCTATTACTTTAGTGGCATTGTGGAAGCCTTTTTTGAGGGAACTCAGCTTCTCCTTCAATTGATGGCCTCTGGGAATGAGAATTGGCTCAGATCTGGGAACTAGGTGAGGGGTCATGACTTTCCACTTCTACAGCTGGTGAAGGTTTTCTGCCCACCAAGCTCTCAAGTTTTTCTGGCTATCTAAGTGAAGTAGCTTCTTGGTCAGCGTCCCATCTATCTTGTCTCCTTAGGATTTATGGTCTATTTATTAGCCACTGACAGAAGACCTTGTGAGTGAAGAGACTCTGACTGAGATTTCAACCTGCTGTCTGTTTCATCCATCTCACCATTTGTTAAGTGCTACCACCTGGAACCTGCTATTCCAGCATCCTCTCATCAGCACTGATACTAGAGAGTCCAAATCACGGCTGAATGTGCTACAGTCACCTGTGCCCTATGGAGGTTAGCCATGATTGGGCTTCTCAAAGATGTTTGCGCCACCTCCCTGCCAACCCCCAAACCAAACAGCACATCCTTATTGTTTTCGTGGAAGGGATGTTCCTGAGATCACATGCTCAGGGAATACCTTCTCTGCATCACATAATAAATTCATTATGTTTCCATATCCTCAAGCCTTCAAACCCTCTTCTCAAAACTGCAAGACAGTTGGAGCATTTCCACTCTTACTGCAGGTCATGATGTTCAGTTTTTAGGGAGCAATCCCAGCACATGCTAGGATTGGCTCAGATATCCTTGCCAGTACATGAAACTACTAATCATAGAAGAATGCTCTCATGTCAGTGAGTTCTTGCCTGTCTAGCCTTAGATTCTGTACAACCTGGCCCAACTCCCTCAAGATCCATCCCTACACATACCTTTCCATTTTCTGTAGGGTCATATTAATATTAGCCAGCTCTTGAGGCAATGAAGAGAGGCAGGAGTGAATCCTAAGGACATACACCATTTTGTGAGGCAACTGCCTCAAGTGAGGTTTTTGAAGGGTCTTTGGGAGAAGAGAGGCTTCTTTTCTCTCACACGGAATAGGGAGTTATTTCTGCTAACCTCGAGGGTTCAGAAGGCTGGGGCTTAAGATTCTCTGGCTCATCCACCTGAATGTCCTCTTTTTATATCTCAGAGTGTCACACTGGGAGACTTTCAAAGTTGTGCATTCACTATCTGTAGTAGCTCTGCTGTCCTCACAATTAAATCCTGGGCCTGAATCACAGGAGCCTTTTTAAATGCACTATGATGACTTTTGGACTTTCACAGCATGGCTTAAGTTAATAGTTGACTAACCTGAGCTTGCTGTTTCTTTTTCAAGATCTCTAAAGCTGTTAACAGGACCCAGCCAACTCCATATCCATATAATATGCATTGTTCTCATACCATTAAAGTGTCATTACTGACATAACACAGTGCTTCACTGTTCACCTATATCTCACCCCAGTTCATCACTGGTGAAATCCTTAGGGATTAGCATGCTGCTGTAAACCAGTATTCATTAACCACTTATCACCAGTCAGAGGTCCTTATTGGTTATCAGGACGGGTGAAGGATCAAGACATCTTTCTGAAAGCTTCCTTTCTAGAGTCACTTCTGGTACAACTGTCCTAACCTGGGTTTCCGTTAAAAAGTAGAACCTAAGGTAAGAGTTTGCATGCTGGTAATTTATTTTGGGAAGTGGTTCAGAAGAATAGGAATGAGGAGCTAGAAAGAGTATAAAAGAAAAGGAGGGAAAGCAATCCAAAGGTGTGTGATTAAGTTGGTCATTATTGGGGCAACTGGGGTTCCATCCTGAGGGTCTGTGTAGATTGGGGACCTCTCCCATTGGTCAAGGGTTGCCCAGTGAAACTCCCTGCTAGGTTTGCACAGCCACTGTGTCAGAATGGCTGTATGGGCAGCCCATGTGGGCAGAAATGGAGAAAAATGTGATACTGCTGAGGTAAGGTTCTGTTGGGTTAATCTGCACATTGCTGGTCAGAGTCTTGGTGATTAGGACACTGCTGCCCCCACTTTACCCCATTAACATGTCACATTAATGACTAGAATAAAAAGGGAGGGCCAAGAGGATGGACAATGCCAAAAAAGATGAGTCTGATACGTCACCTCTTGTAGAAAGTTGTCTCATACATATTATTCTCTTTGCCCAAATCTTCTATTTCATTTATCCATGACTCTGATTCTCTTCTGGACACAATCTCAACAGGAAGTCTTTCTCCAACTATAAAGATTAACCCAACAACACTCTTATTATCTAACACTCTGCATCTATTTCCTCTGTAATTTCCTTTGTGAATTATCAGATAACGTCTCTTTCCTTACGTTGTTGCTCATATTATTTAACTTTCCCTAGTCATAAATTACAATAAATTAGTGACAAAGGTTTCTTTTTTCTTTTTCGAGTTGGAGTCTCACTTTGTTGCTCAGGCTGGAGTGCAGTGGCACGCTCACAGTCACCCCAGCGTCAACCTGCTGGGCTCCGGCAATCCTTCTGCCTCAGCCTTCTAAGTAGTCAGAACCACAAGCACATGCTACCACACCCAGCTAATTTTTAATTTTTATTGTAAAGACGAAGGCTCACCAGGTTGCCCGGGCTGGTCTCAAACCCACAGGCTCAGGCAATCCACTAGCCTCAGCCTCCCAAAGTGCTGGGATTACAGGTTGAACCACCGAGTCCAGTAAACAAAGGTTTCTGAAGTCACATCCCCTGGGACACAGACTCTGAGACAGAGAAATGTGTGCAGGAAGTTCATTGGGGAATATAGTCTAGATCAGCACCAATGGCGAGGGAAGGAAATAGGATTGGACAGAGGGAAGAGCTGAAGCGGGTGCAGATAGAATAAAGCCAGTCTGCAGCCAACGGGAAGCTCTGGATACCCATCTTGATGCAAAGGAGGAGGGACCTTTGTGTCAGTCATTAGTTGGAGACTGGCTGGGGGTAGGGTATGTCCTTGGGTGGGAGACTGAGAACATTTCCTGGAGAATTACTCAGCTGAGAATCCTCAGCAGCCAACATGCCCGACAGCTGGGGAAACGGTACCTCAGTTTTGAAGGGAAGTTCTGGGGAATGCATCACTATATTAACTACAGTCCTCCTTTCTGCTGCTTGGGTTATTTTCCTTGTAAATTAGGTTTTGCAAATAGTTCTTTCAGATTCTGAGTGGTTCTTTTTCTGGGAAATTAAAGCAGAGGGTTGGAGGAGAAACAACAGTTTCTGTCACTGTGGCAGTGGTTCCTGAGACTACAATGGATTATCTCTCTCTTCTACCCCTTTTAAATTTCTCTCACTCTTGACTATCATCTCTGATGGTCCCGGGGGCTTACCTTGTGGGGTGATGTAAACCCTCATCTTTGATGGGTCTGAGACCTGGTTGCCATGTCCTTCTCAGGCTGCAACCGTGGCTCTATCCATTTACCATCAAAGTTGGGAAATGAAGTACCAGAAGATTCTGTTGGAGATGATCGAGGTGCCAAACATATTTTTCCCTGGCACCATTGTATAGCAGCAGCCCCTTTTCTTCCTAGAGATCAGAGTCAGTGACCCCTGTGGAGTCCCCAATAAGATACATCTACAGAATGGTGACTCCTCTCACAAACAGAAGCCTGAAGTAATTGGGCAGCAGCTATAAAGTTTAATGGAACTACAGCTGTGTCCCTAGTGGAAGTGTTTTAAGACCTCTAAACCCACAGAGTGCAGAGTTTCAAGGACAGAAATCACAAATTCCTGATAGTCACTGAGAGTGAACACAGCCACTTCTACTTGTACCTTGTTTCTTAGACCCAAGTACTCTTCCTACTGGGGATACAAAACCACATGGTAATAGCTGATTTAGGGTGTGTCCTGCAACCTGGAAGACAATGTCCCATCTTCTCAGGTTATCATCTCCAAGTTAAGTTTCTGTGGCTCTTTCAAAGACCATCTCATTCCCTTAGAAGACTGACAGGATCTGGATGGTGTAATATTTGATAGGACCCGTTGATCTCACTGTCATGTGTTCACTTTTACTCTCCTTTGCCATATAGTGGGTCCCTTGAACTGATACCGTGTCATATGGGACTCAATGGTTGTGGGTCAAACTCACAATTATTCAGAAGGTGGTGCTGGCTGACACTCTATGGGTAGGAAAGACAAACCCATACCCACATGTATCAATTTTTATTAGGATTAATTGTTGCCTCTTCCAGTGTAGAAAGGATCCGATGTCATTAATTTGCCAACAAATGGTTAATTGGTCTCTTTGAGAGATAGTACCATACTGGGTACACAGGGTTGGTTGGCATTGCTGGACATTTAGCAGTTGTAGTTGCTAGATCAACCTTGCTGGGAGGAGTCCATGGTATTAGTCCATGGATAGCCTCGATCTGTGTCATCATGACTACTCTGTTCATCTGCCCATTGTGCCAGACTGATGATAAGGTCTGACTGGCCATCATCTGGTAGATGACAAGTTAAATCATTCTATCATTTTGGTTCTTCAGTACCTCTTTGATGGTATATGCTGTCTTGTGGGCATTAACAATGGGATTCAAAAATCTTCACACCTTGGACCGATGGCCATAGAGCCATCAACATGTCTCTTCTCCAAATGTCTTCACCCCCAATCTTGCAATCTTTCTGCCCCTGGGCTCCTAACCAAGCAGCAAAGCTAATTATCAAAAGTATCTGACTAGGTATAAAAATTTGCTGATTAGTAAGATTTCCTTTGATACTGTCTTCCAGGGTCTCCCACCTCAGAGTGACAATGAAGCTATAGTATAGCCACAGCTCATTTTCATCTTGCATTCACAAACCAAGCTGTGAACCTTCCATAACCTTTTCCCTGTTCCGTCAGCTAATCACAGGGACCGTCTATGAGGGGAGGAATCAGTGCAATAGAAATGAATAACATAAATTCAATCTCTTTTGGTCCTCCCCTTCTCTTAATTAAGTCCTGGGCCTGATCCTTAGTTTTGTGTGTATGTTCCAGCTAGAGGATGAGTCTCTTTTTCATTTTATATTTTTTTTATTTTAGAGTTGTGGAGTACATGTGAAGATTTACTGCATAAGTAAATTGTGTGCAGGTGAAGTCTGGACTTCTAGCAGGCTCTTTCTCCCCCTGATAGTGGACCTGGTATCAAACAAACATTGGGGAAAGGAAACCATAGCAAATGGTGCTGGGAAAACTGGCTAACCACATATAGAACAATGAAACTGGAGCCTTACCTATCACCACATGCAAAAATTAACTCAGAATGGATCAAGTACTCAAATGTGAACCTCACACTTATAAGAACCTTAGAAGAAAACTTAGAGATCATTGGGACATTGAGAGCAGAGAATGAATTCATGGCCAAGTCCTCACAAGCAAATGCAGCAAAAGCTAAAATTGACAGGAATACTTTATCAAACTAAAAAGAGTCTTTTTATATGATGTCAAAGAGAACTTCTAACTTTCTGATTAATCTCCCTCAGCCTTTTGTTGTCTCTCTTCAATACATCAAATATTCACCATAATAGCCATCCATATCCATGATTCTTTTTTTTTTGAGTTGG
This sequence comes from Carlito syrichta, assembly GCF_000164805.1. NCBI lineage: Eukaryota > Metazoa > Chordata > Mammalia > Primates > Tarsiidae > Carlito > Carlito syrichta. Next base: position 134,268 of record NW_007257457.1, read on the forward strand.
TCTCACTCTACCGCCCAGGCTCACAGCCACCCCAGCATCGACCTGCTGGGCTCAGATGATCTTTCCGCCTCAGCCTTCCAAGTAACCAGAACTACAGGTGTATGCCACGGGTGCGTGCTACCACACCCAGCTAATTTTTTGATATATTGTAAAGAGGAGATCTCACCAAGTTGCCCAGGCTGGTCTCGAACCTCTGGGCTCAGGCAATTCTCTCACCTCGACCTCCCAAAGTGCTGGGATGACAGACTTGAGCCACCGCTCCTGGCCCACAATTCTTATAATTACTACTTCCCCAAACTTCTCGAATACCTGAGATATTCCCCTCATTACTTTATACCCACATCCATCACGCTTTACTATTAGTGAACATTTTAACAACAGCATGGTTGCAGCATGCTAAGTACTATCTAGATTCCCCCTACCACCAGTGACAGTATCCTCATTGCTCATGATCCGTAAGTAATCTACTTCCAAAATCTTTTTAGAGTTGGCTTCCTCAGACCATTCCTGGAACCAACTATCTTAGGTCAGATTCCCCTAAGAAGCAGATTCGGAGATGGGGATTATTATACAGTAAATTTATGGGGGAGGTGCGAGGTGTCTTCAGATCAATATCAATAGGAGATGAATAAAGGATTGAGCAGAGGGGTGAATTGCATTGAAATCACAACAAAGGCTTCAGCTGATGCTACAGAGAGCTCTGGGGCTAAGATGTGGGCTCCCCCAGGGAGAGAGTGTGACTTAGGCAAAGTGGCTGTCTTAGGTAAATGGCAAGCCACAGAAAATAATTCAAGCAAGAGCAGTCTGCCACCACAACTCCCAACAGCTGGGTGAATGAGTGCCTCAGTCTTGAAAGGGCCTTTGGGCACCACACCATAGTATCTGCCACATATGACAAATTATTTTTTTCTCAGATGAAAAGAAAATGCAACAAAAGCTAAGAGCATAAGTTCCTCCATTATAAGGAAGGAGACTTAACCCAGATAAATTAGGCCTAAAAATACCGGCAGTATTAATAACATGGTAATTGTAAAAGGCTTCATAGAATCCCCAGTCGAAAGGAAAAATATTTCTGCTCTCACTCTGAGGATGTTCCTTTTATATAATGGCATAATAGAGAAACAAAATCTTATTTTAAACTTCCTATGAACTTTTATATCACCCACCTATAAAGATAAGATTTAAAATCTGTCCAAGTTTTGACACAGACCCTTTTAAAAAGCATTCTCCAGCAATGTAATTCTGGAATAGTTGAGAATAGGCTATCCTTTCTCTGAATGAACGATATTGTTTTTGCACCTGTGTGCCTTGGCAAGTTAAGTCTTTCTGCCAGAATGTCCTTTCGTAAGAAAGGACTTACCCCTTGTCCAAAATTCTATTTATTCTTCAAGAACCTTGGCTAGGCACGGTGGCTCAAGTCTATAATCCCAGCACTTTGGGAGGCCGAGGCGAGAGCATTGCCTGAGTCCAGGATTCGAGACTAGTCTGGACAACTTGGCAAGACCTTGTTTCTACAATAAGTAAAAAAATTAGCCGGGCGCGTGCCTATAGCTCCAGCTACTTGGAAGACTGAGGTGGAAGGATTGCCTGAGCCCAGCAGGTTGAGGCTGCGTTGGCCATGAGTGTGCCACCGCACTCCAGACTGGGCGACGGAGTAAGACTCCAACTCAAAAAAAATAGGCCAGGTCCAATGACTCAAGCCTGTAATCTCAGCACTTTGGGAGGCCGAGATGAGGGAATTACCTGAACCCACAGGTTCGAGAACAGTCTGGGAAATTTGGCAAGACCTCATCTCTACAATAAATCAAAAACTTAGCTGGGTGTGTTAGCACGCACCTGTAGTTCCGGACTTGGAAGGCTGAGGCGAAAGGATTGCCTGAGCTTAGCAGGTCGACGCTGGGGTGGCCATGAGAATGCCACTGCACTCCAGCCTAGATGATGGAGTGAGACTCCGACTCAAAAAAAAAAAAAAAAAATTCTTCAAGAACCTCAAGTCTTCATTCGTTCTCATAGAGTTGCCAGACTTAATAAATAAAAATACAGAATATACAGTTAAATTTGAATTTCAAATAAATAACAAATAATACATGCTTATCTGAAAAATTATTCAAGTTTAACTGGGTGTCCTGTATTTTATCTATGAACTCTATCCATTCTTCAAATACTTGACGAGTATCTACCACATGCCAGAAACTACTGAGTGTTGAGACTACAGCAGTGAATAAAATAACTCCAAATTCCTGCTCTTGTGGAGGGAGTTAGGCCATAAGCAAATATGCAAGTAAACATACAATAATATTGTTAGAGTATAAATCTATGCCATGAAGAAGAATAAATCAAGGACAAGACGATAGAGGGTGTTGGGGGCAGTGCTGTTTTATGAAGATCTTTCTGATTACGTAGAATTTGATCAGAGACCTGGAAGAAATAAGAAAGCAAGCCATTTTGGGGAGTGCATATTCTAGGTAGAGCAAACCCCAGTGCAAAGTCCCAAAGATGGAGGCATATTTGGCATTTGTTTGTTTGTTTGTTTGTTTGTTTCTGAGTAGAAGTTTCACTCTGTCATCCAGGCTGGAGTGCAGCGGCATGCTCACAGCCACCGCAGCCTCAACCTGTTAGGCTCAGGTGATCCTTCCATCTCAGTCTTCCAAGTAGCCGGGACTATAGGCATGTGCCACCACGGCCGGCTAATTTTTTGATTTTGTAAAGATGAGGTCTTGCCAAATTGCCCAGGCTGGTCTCAAACCCATGGGCTCAGGCAATCCTCTCACCTCAGCTTCCCAAAGTGCTGGGATTATAGGCATGAGCCACTGTACCTGACCGATATTTGTTAAATACATGGTTTCTATGTTGAAAATTGCCTCTTCTTGTTTGGAAGGCATCTGGTGCAGAAACAAGGAGACCAATCATGAGGCCAATACAATAATCCAGGAAAGAGGATGATGGTTTGGACCACGGCTATAGCAGGAGAGATGGCAAATGGTTGGACTGTGAGCGTATTGTGAAGCTATAACTGAGAGGATTTGCTGGTGGATTAGATGTGGAGCGTGAGTAAAAGAGTCAAAATAGAGGCTTGAGCCTCTGGGGGATGCAGTGGCCATTTGCTGAGTTTGGGAAACCTGCAGAGACATAGTTTGAGGCAGTAAGGGGAGGTGTAGAAATCAAGAGTTCAGCTTCAGACTTGTTAATTTTGATATGCCTATTAGAAATCCAAGAGGAGATGTTGAGGTAGGAATGAGATGTCTGGAGTTCAAAACAGTTAATGGACTGACTGGAGACATCACTTTGGGAGCCATTTGCATATGACATGGCAAGCAGAGTTAAAGCTGTGGGTCTCAATGAGATCTCCTGGGGAACGGGTGTGAATAGAGAAGATAGAGCACCAAGCACTGACCCCTAGGATCCTTACGTGTTAGAGGTTGGGGAGATAAGTGGAAACAGAATGAGTCATCAGCTAGATAGAAAGAGGACCAAGAAAGAGTGTCCCAGATGTCAAAGTGAAAAAAAGCGCTTAAAGAAGGAAGTCATGATCATCTAAACAAAATGCTTCTGAGAGGTATGCTTAGAAGGGCCTGAGTGCTGGGTTTAGCAATCTGGAATTAATGATCCCTCTATAACAACAATTTCAGTAAGATGGTGGGAAAGAAAACTTGCTTGGAGTAAGTTCAAGAGAGATAGCAAAATAGGGACAGCAAAAAGATAGACAATACTTTCAGGAGTTTTGCTACAACCTAGGGATGATTTTTTTAAAATGAGGGGGAAAATAATGACATTGGAGACAAGGAGAATAATACCAGGAGCGAAGTCCTCGAGCAGGGGAGAGAGAATGGCAAGAGAGAAATAATGGAGACGCTGGCTGTGACAGGAGCACAGACAGAGCCACAGGAGGGAAATGAAATAGTGTATATGGGCAGAGATACAGGAAGGTGGGCAGAAGTGGTAGGAGGAGCAATCATGTGGGAGTTCTTAGGATTATTCTTGTTTCCTTAGTGAAATCAGAAGCAAAGTGAGAGTGAAGAAGAGGGAGGAAATGTTTGTTTGGAAGAGAGGGGAAGGTGTGAAATGGTCGGTGAGGAGGGTTGAGGAGTGGATTCTGGAAGTACAGTAAGATGGCCAGCTAGCACTCGGGCTACTTGAGATTAGTGGTTATGGATTTAAATAGGACCAACAGCATGGTTGTATGCTTTTCTTCAGTCACATTCAGCTGTCCAAGTGCAGGCAAGGAGTAGGCCAAAAATTGGATATGAGCAGGGATGGAATTTTGGCAAACCAATATGTCAAAGGGAGAGAGAAGCCAGGGAACCCAGTGCGTGGGTAAGGGAATGTTTGCAATAATTGTCCAAGAGATATAAATCCGGTTAAGAGGGAATGAGGACATCAGGGAGTAAGGGATAGTGAACAGGTGGTAGGATGGGAGAATCTAGTGGGATTGAAGGATTACTGGAATCAGGGTGCCAGAGAGAGAGAGAGAGCTGTAAAAATAAGAAGTGGTAGTCAGAGTAGGATCCTTGAAAGTGATTTTATGGAGGGCTTGCAATTATTGGTAGTATTAAATATAGGCAATGACTAAGGGAGTGAGTGACTGAAGTAGGGTAGAGACTACTGGAAGGCGGAAAATCAAGGAACTGAGAGGCCTGAGAACTGGTTCGGTTCTCTTCATGTACATTGAAATCACCAAGAATTACACACGGGAGAGACTGACAGTGAACTAGTGTATTAGTTTCCTATTTCAACTTTAACAAATCACCAAAAATTTAGTACGGTAGCTCACATCTGTAATCCCAGTGCTTTGGGAAGGCAAGGTGGGAGGAGGATCACTTGAGCCCAGATGTTCAAGACCATCCCATCCTGGCAAAATAGGAAAACCCTGTCTCTACAAAAAATGTTATTAAAAATTAGGCCAGGCATAGTGGCTCAAGCCTGTAATCCCAGCCCATGAGTTTGAGAACAGCCTGGGCAACTCAGTGAGACCTCATCTCTACAATACATTAAAAAAAAAAAATTAGCTGGGAATGGTAGCACACCCCTGTAGTTCCAGGTACTTGGGAGGCTGAGGCAGAAGGGTCGCCTGAGCCCAACAGTTCAACACTGGAGAGGCCGTGAGCGTGCCACTGCACTCCAGCGTGGGCGACGGACTGAGACTCCAACTCAAAAAAAAAAAAAATTAACTGGGTATGGTGATGCACACCTGCTGAGGAGGCTAAGGCAGGAAGATCATTGGATCCCCAGAGTTCTAGGCTGCAGTGATCTATGATTGCATTCCATTGCATTCCAGCTTCCTGCTTATAGGGATCCTTGTGTTTACATTGAGCCCACCTGGATAAGACTCCATCTCAAGAGCTTTAACTTAATCACATCTATGAAGTCTCTTTTGCTACTTACATATATTCACAGGTTCTGGGGATTTGGACTTGGACATCTTGTGGGGGATAGGGGGATCATTATTCAGCCTACCACAATCAGCAATCTTTTCCTCTGTGGAGATTTTCCTGATTCTGGTCTTTCCACCCCACTCCAGGCTGAGTTGATAAACATTCCTTTTGGGTCACCTTCTAAGAGCGTTCCTGCATTAGAAGATATGCTTTCTTTATCTGAGCATTCACTGTGTTAGGTTCTGGGATGGGTTTTTTGTTGTTGCTGTTTGTTGTTGTTTGTTTGCTTTTTATTTTATTTTATTTTATTTTGAGTTGGAGTCTCATTTCATCGCCCAGACTGAAGTGTAGTGGCCGCTCCTGGCCATTGTAGCCTTGACCTGCTGGGCTCCAGTGATCCTTCCGCCTCAGCCTTCCAAGTAGCTGGAACTACAGGCACGCACTACCATGCCTGGCTAACTTTTGATTTATTGTAGAGATGAGGTCTCGTCAAGTTGCCCAGGCGGGTCTTGAACCCACGGGCTCAGGCAATTCACTCACCTCAGCCTCCCAAAGCACAGGATTACAGGCTGAGCCACCGAGCCCGGCTTTGTTTGCTTTTTGAGTTAGGGTCTCACTCTTATTGCTCAGGCTGGAGTGCAATGGTGTGATCACAACTCACTGCAGCCTCAAATTCTTGAGTTCAAGTGATTCTGCCATCTCAGTCTCCAGATTAGCTGTGACTACAGGTGTGCAGCACCATGCCTGGCTAATTTTTTAATTTTTTTGTAGAGATGAGGTCCACTATGTTGACAGGCTAGTCTCAAATTCCTAAGCTCCAGCAATCCTCCTGCCTCAGCCTCTCAAATTGCTGGGACTGCAGGTGTGAGCCACCGCACCTGGCAGATTCGGGGTTTATTATTGCTTGTACAAATAGTGTACAATGTCTTAAACGTTTTTGCCTAATTGAGAATATTTTTTAATGTGTCTTTCTCCCCAAGTACACTGCAAATTACATGGAACAGGAACTACTCTCATTTATCTCCATGTGTTAAGTGCTTACCATGGCACCTGACATTTAATATGCCCTTGGTGAACTTCTTGAATGAATAAATGAACCCTGGTTGCACTTACTAACAGAAGCACTTTAAGTGATTTCATGACCACCAAAAGAAACCATCCATAATCCTAATCCAATTTTTTGAAAACATGAAATTAGTATGCCTTAATATAGACACGTGTCATTTTACTTATCTGCATGCCCTTTCCTCAGATGTCTGGAACTAACTACTAGTCTTCTGCAGACTATACATTTTTAAATATGTATCAGCTAATATAGTAATTTAGGAGCACTTGGACATCAAAGTTTGCAATGGCTTTGCCAAGGCTGCCATTAAAATATTTAGGAAATTTAGATTGGGTCATATCTCCAAGGAATTTGCCTGAATTTAAAAGGAAAGTATCATCCATCTCTTGTTCAATCACAACAATTAGCGGATGATAAAAATGCACAAGCAATCATACAAAAACCCCAAATCCTCAAAAGCAGCTCGCAAAGTAATAAATAATATCACATACAAGAATCAACTGTGGACACTTTTTAAGTTCATATCCCTTTATAATTATTGCCTCAAAAAATTGGATAATAACAGTTTTCAGTGGAGATTTTGGTATCTACAATGATAGATAATGATGAAATTAGATTCTGGAACACTGAGTCCATTATACACCTTTTGTAAATTGAGTTATCAAAGCATAAATCATGTTTTAGCCAGACAAGTTGCTTCCTTTGACTATGCAATCCTACATCTGTTGGGTATATCTTTTGTAGATTATACAGACCTGCATCATAACTCCATCCTAATGTGACAGATTTTTGTCCTCAAATTATTTAGACTCTATCCTGATTTATAAACTCAGATCCTTGTCAAATTACAATGCCTAATGAATAACAGGGTTTGTTCCCCCCATGGAATGTAGAGAGATGTTTGTTCTTCTTATATTTGGAAAATATTACTCAAGTTATAAACTAGTATACTGGATATTCTCTCTACACTCCAGGCCTATTTCCTTAACAAATTATAGGGTCATATGGTTTCTAAATTTAGACTTTATCTAAAGAACAAACATATTTCAGGGAGTAGAGTAACACTGATCCTCTGTTTTAGCTCATCAAGAAAACAGTGCAAAACAACTTACAGCTATTAAAAGCATTTGTCAATCATTCTTCAGTCTTTGATGCCATAGACAAAAGCCATCCAGAGACCAAACTGTATTGTCTTAACACAGATGCAAGGCACTATTGTTTCTATGGAGTATCATCCTACCTTTAAAATCAGAATGGGTCTAGGTAACCACCCTAGAAAAGCACATGCACATGTGAATAAAGGGACATACGCAGATATGTTCATTGGATTATTGTTGGTTGCAGCAAAAGTGAAAGAGATCAGATTCCATTTTCCTTTGAAGAAAAGAGTGACTAGATGGGGCATAAGGAGGACTCCTGGGGTACTGGCAATGTTTTAACTTTTTATATGGAGGCTGGTACCACAGGTGTGTTCACTATGGAAATACATTGAGCTTTGATGATGTGTGCACTTTTCTGCTGTATGTATGTTATACTTTAATAACTATAATTTTAAAAAAAGAGCAAGAGACTTTTTCCCAGCTTGTAACAAGTTGACCTTGTTACTTAGTCAAGTGCAGTTCACTGGATTGCATACCAGAAATGTAGAATCTCAGACTCCACCTTAAACCTACTGACTCAGAAACTGTATTTTAACAAGATTCCCAGGTTTAACAAAATTTGATACACAGTGAATTTTGAGAAGAATTGATCTAAAACATAAACTTATACACAGAAAAGTACAATATGAAAGTGTCCCAAATGGCACAGGGGAAGGAAAGTACAGTGCACTGGGGAGGCAGAAGAGGCACTCTCACCCAGACTAGTTCAAATGCCCCCAAGTTTTTGCCCAAGTTCAGTGATTCTGGGGGTATCTAATTGCCAGAAATATTGGTGGAGAACCTCGGGTTTGCTGTTTATTTATGGTTTAGCATTTTAGTCCAGAGCAGTAATTGGTTAGAATCAATAAAAAAGAAGCCTGAATTTTAGGCCAGAAAGTGCTGCGGTGATTCTGCAGTTGTTTAAAAAGACAAATGGTCTCTACAGCTAGGGACAAAGAAAAGTAGGACAAGCACGAGGAGAACCTGATAGAGAAATGCTTTGCAAATAATTAGTGGCTAATTTTAGCCGATCGGCTTACCTATTTTTTCATTATTCAGTAACACTGAGTTCCAAAGTCGTAAAATTTGATCCTACAGAAGAGCCCCTAAAATAATACTTAAGAGCCAGTGATATTATCCCATGTAACAGACACTAAAAGTAAGGGCTCAGCAGCATCTCAAATGTGAAGAGTTATTACTTTCTTCTTTCTTCTAAGTATTTGTCATTCAAATCATCACTATTATTATGCTTCTCTAGAATATTTATTTTTTAAATGGCATCATAAAAAATAAACTTCAAGTGCTCATACTACGAAGAGATGATAAACACCGTGAAGAGATTATTTCTTGTCTCTGCATGGCATACTTTAATTTATTCTTGAGTCACAATAAATTGTTTTTAAAATAACTTACTAACTCATTCAGTTTGTAGTCCACTCTGACATGGAAGCTCTTTCTTCTGCATTTATGACTCTTTCGCCTAATCTCATCCTAAGTTTATATCTTCTAATTTCTAAAACTTTTAATGTGCATTTATCTCTGCTGAGATTAAAAGCAAATTTTGAGGCCAAGGCAAGAGGATCACTTGAGGTCAGGAGTTTGAGACCAACCTGGTCAACATAAATAGACACTGTTTCTACAAAAAAAAATTGTTTTTTTAAATTAGATGTGGCAGTGCACACCTGAGTCCCAGCTACTCGGGAGACTGAGACAGGAGGATCACTTGAGCCAAGGAGTTTGAGCTATGATCATGCCACTCCTGCCTGGTCACCAGAGCAAGACCTTGTCTCTAAAATAAAATTAAAAAAAACAAATGGATACATTTTCTGATATTTCAAAGTCATGTTGCATTTTTTTCCCTATCAAATTGATAGCCTCCCCTCCCTGCAAATGCGTACTCTCTCCAAATGTTGTGAGCAATTTCAATATTTTCATCTAAGTTACTGATTTTTAAAAATGACACTTAAGGATGGGTTGGTAAAGGAACTACTGATAATCAATGTTTAGGAATTTTAGGTTAATAGTATTATCAGTGTCTCAGCTCTTCACTTAGAATATCGTGAGACACAGAATCAACTCTATTTATATTCACATGGGGCCAATTCAGTCCACCCCATCCTCTGCCACCCACCACCATATATCCTGCCCCTTTAGCGCAAAAGGAAATAACATTGGTCTGGCATAATCCTCTTTTTACCAAACCATGCCTTGGCATTAAAAATGTAAGGAAATAAGACCATTTTCTCTGCGTCATAGCCAAGGCACGCTGCAGCAAACGCAGTGTGGTTTCTAAGCAGCATTCAATAAGTAGAACAGAGAACAGTCTGGGTCACTCGATGCCCGGAAACACGCACAGGGTCAGATATTTATTAGAAAAAGAGGCAAGAATGATTTAAGATCTGAGGTCAGCAGAGTCTGAGAACAACGGATCAGGGTAAAGGATAGACAGCCACCCTGGATAAAATCTGACCTCCTTCCACAATCCTACTCAGCAGTCTGCTGGCTCAGAGCATGCCACAGCAACTGCCAAGGGAAGCTTTCGATTTTTAATCTAAAACAGAAATACAGACAATCAGCAAGCATAGTCAACTACATATTCTGTAACAAGAAAACATACATTGCTCTGTGTTAAATTATACCATAACCAAGCACAGGCAAGCCCCATAAAAGTTTGATAATGCTTCTATTCTGATTTAACTTGTCCTGATAATTTATTTTTTGTATCAAACCCCTGCCATTTTCATGGAACTCCCTGGGGGAATTATTTTCACTCATTGGAACCACCTCCTTTTCAAGAAGCAAGCTACATTTTTCCTTCTCCAGTTTTGACTTGACCATAACACACACTGTTTGTTCAGGGTCACATATCTGCTTTTTGCATAGCGGGTTCCTTTTCAGTGTCAGAATCATTGTTTCAATTGTAAGCAGCCAGTCATCAGGGATCAGGGACCGTGTGTGTGTGTGTGTGTGTGTGTGTGTGTGTGTGTGTGTGTGTGTGTGTGTGTGTGTGTGTGTAGATTCTTTTCTTAACAAGTATTCCTCATTCTGGGCAAAAGGAAAAAGTCTGGCAAATTTCAGCATTAGAAAATAAATAAAGCAAGGAATTAAATCTCTCATAGTTGGCTGAAGACCTCCATTTCAGGGTTTAGAGATTCCCTTTTCACTAAATTCAATGAATTGACATTGCTGTGTTGAGTGTGACAGGTAACGGGAGGCACTGACACTTCTCTTGGCTGGAAGAGCTGTGGAGTGGCAGGACCCCTGCACTGCCTGGTCACAACTGTGACAGCCTGACTTCCTGCTTTAGTCAGCCTACACTGGTGCTTCTAGAGTATCCAGAGACCCCCAACCATTGATTGCTTCCTTTTTTCTCAATGACATTTTTCATCCTACTCTCTCTGACACCCCTCTATTTGTCTGTATGTGCTAACCTACCTCCCTTAACTTAGCCAACCTTCTTCAGAACTCATCTCAACCGAATGTGTGTCCTAGAATCTCACTCCATAACTAACTTAGTTGGTATATGTCTGTTTTTCACATTGAGCGCCAATTGCAATATGGGATCTAAATCAGTTCTAACATCTATAACTGATAATTGGCTTCCCTTATAGAGGGAAATACTTCGCTCAACAGTACAGCCACTACATTTCACTGTGCCTGGTAGTGTACTTATCCTTGCATGAATTCATTTATTCACAATCATTAATTCATACCTTCATACATACGTATGTTCATGTATTTAATGACTTATCTTGAAAGCATTTGTTAAATATCTATCATGTGCCAAGCAAGGAGGAGATAAACAAAACAATTTGCTGTCCTCTAGAAGTTTACAATCTAGTAGTAGAGTCAGATAAATAAAAATAATTATGGTTATAAAATAATGAGGAAAAAGCAGTAATAGTGAAATGCAAAGAGTGTTTTGGGACCTTGGGGGAGACTATCTTACCCAGGTTAGGGGTTAGGAAAGACTTTTAGACAAGGCTGAGGTAAGATCCAATTTACTACTTGGTATGTGGCAAATCTAGAATTAAGACAGCAAGTGAAACCAAACTGCGTCTCAGAAAACCAAGCGATAGGCCCACAAAGGTTCTGTCAACATATGGAAAAGATTGATATGATGTCCTTGACCAAACAAATCCAATCTTCAGTAGGTGGGTTCTTGCCATGAGCACATGAGATGACATAAAAATGGTGGTTTGTGGTAGTGATTATGTCCTTGGGAAATGTTTTGAGGATGTAACTTTCTCTGCCCTGGCTCATTAACTATTTTCGTAACAGATCTTCAGAGGAACCAAGATGCTGGCAACTCAGTCGTTGCTAAGAGATGACCTCTGAAGTCAGAAACGTTGAACACTGACTCAGGGAAGAGTTGCATTTGATTCTGCTGACAGAATTGCATCCAGAATCTTTCATATCTAAACACGTCTTAAAGAGATACACCAGCTATCAATATCCATATGTATACAACCCATAGTGCTGATCTACTTAGACCTGCTGCTTCCTACAAATAGAAAGAGAAGGAAAAACAGCTTCCAGTCAAAATGAGATCAACTCACCTGACCCACAAAAAAAATCCAATTAATTTACAATAAGACAATTAAGTCAATTCCCATGGAATAAGCTAGCTTAGGCTTTTAACTAAAGTAAAAACTTGGAGGCCAAGTTGATTTAGGTGGCAATCTAAACATTTACATGCTTATTTGGAGCTTGGGTTTCTTATATTCATATAAAGGGTCCTTAATATTTCCTTAATGAAAATGTCTTCTTGCATTTTTCTAATTTTTCTCCAAGCCCCCAAAAGGCAAGAATGTGTCTCATTTTTTTGTATTCCTGGGTTGTAACTCTTAGAAAATAGAAGACACTTAATAAATGCTTATTTAATGAATTTTATAATCCTAAATTTGGAGATAGGATGAATGCATAGAGAGGAAATAATCCAATCTCTAGTTGTACAAAGTGGTGAATCATGTACCCCTGGCCTGTCTCCAACCATCTTAACCCAGAACATAAGAACAAGTACTAATCCTTGTTCAAAATGTCAATATTTAAAATTGTGTTTATTTGGTGGGCAGGATCTCATTTGTTTATGTTTCTCTCAGTGTTGTGTAGCTGTATTTGTCTGCCCTTCAACGTGTTTGTCCACCCTGATGGAAAGCTTAGACGGAGTGGAAATGATGCCTATTTTAATGGCTTCACGGCACTCAAGTGGGTACTTAAAGACGCTATTTTGAAGGAGCCTTTGGGAGACCCTAATGAGTGACACCATTCTAAATGAGCTGAAATACCAAAAGAACAGCCTCTCTCTTTGGAAGAAGAATGCTGAATGACATCATTGTTTTTTTAAAGCACAACACCACCATTTAAAAACCATTCCTCATTGCTTCGGAAGTCTCTCTCTCCATGCTCTGGTGCCTATTTCCCCAAAGAGGCATGTCTGGAATAAGTAGAGGAATGAGAGGTAGACACGGAGGATCCATTGCTTTGTTGCTTTTTCCTGGAGTCAAGATGGTGTCATACATTTTCAGCATATGAATGGTTATCCTTATACATACTTTCACCCTCCACTCCCAGCAAACCTTCCAACTGTGACACACAAGCTGGACTCTGGAGCATCTTCAGTTGAGTCAAGCTTCTGACCTGAGGTAATGAGCATCTTCAAAAGATGGAATCACAGAGCCAGGAGGGACTACAGAGAGTAATTGTTAAACACACATTTACCAAGGGTGCCCTCCCAGAGACTCTCATCAGTGGGTCTAGGGTAGGGCCTGAAATTTACATATTTGACAAGAATCCCAGGGTATTCTTGTATTCAGGTAAATTCTAGAATCACTGATTCTTTTTTTTTTTTTGAGTTGGAGTCTCACTCGGTTGCCCAGACTGGAGTGCAGTGG
>NW_007257457.1:147957-150055 GCF_000164805.1 Carlito syrichta
CTCACCTCAGCCTCCCAAAGGCGCGGGATTACAGGCTGAGCCACCAAGCCTGGCTTAGAATCACTGATTCTTGTGGAGCTATTTAATTTTATAGATGATGAGATTGAGATTAGAAAGATGCAGCGACTTGACCAAGGGTCACTTGGCAAATCTTTGTTCAAGCCTAGCTTAGACCATGAGGACCTACTTTTTAAATTTCATCCTCCAAAGATGTCATACGTCTGTAATCATCTTAATTAATTGATCTCCTGAAAATGAAGCTTTTTACAATAAGCAAGACAGTCATGTTGATCTTCAGAAAGAACATGCAGCAGTTTTGGCATGCATCACTTCGTATAATTTATGTGTGGCAGAATAAGACAAAATATTTCCATGGGTAGCATCTACTTTCAGGATGGGTACGGTGAAAAGTAATAAAAGCCAGTGCCCCTTGTATGGAGGGATTTGCAACAACAACAACAAAAAAGACAGTAGGAAAAGGAGTAAAGAAATATGCTCACTCCTGGTTCAGCTCCACCCTGCAGTGTTTGAGAAGCTGATTGTCTCCTTCACAGCTCGCCTTTGCCTCTAAGGGAAAGTTGGGGTTCTTAATTTGGTATGCAAGGTCCTTCAGGGCAGGTTTGCCTATCATTCTGCCTAATTTCTTACCGCTTCCCCAGCCAACCCATCCACTTGCTAAATGAATTTACTATTCCCCGAACACTCTGGGGTCTCCTGTGGTTTTGTGACTTCACATATACCGTTCCCCTGAGCCTGGAATTTCCCCCGCCCTCACTCCTAGACAATGAAGTCTAGCAAATTCCAGCTTGTCCATCATATCTCAGTTTAAAGATCACCTCCTCTGAAGTGCCTTCTCTAGTACCTTGGGCAAGGTAACTTGTTCTGCTTTCCTGCCTCCTGCAGTGCTGTTTGAATTTCAAGTTGAACTATTTGTGTGGTAAATTGTGAGTTAAAACACATCTCACATATCATCCACCATGACCATATCTCACATATCATCCCCAGGAGGCTGGGCTGGTTCAACATTCGCAAAAACCATAAATGTCATTAAATACATCAACAGATGTAAAAACAAGAACCACATGATTATCTCATCAGATGCAGAAAAGCTTTTGATCAAATCCAGTATCCCTTCTTGATAAAAACACTCAAAACATCTAGGTATAGAAGGAACATACCTCAAAATAGTAAGTGCCATCTACGACAAACCCACAGCTAGCATATTGCTAAATGGTCAGAAACTGGAATCATTTCCCCTGAAAACTGGAACAAGACAAGGTTGTCCACTCTCACCCCTCTTGTTCAATATTGTTTTGGAAGTCCTAGCTCAGGCAATGAGACAAGAGAAGGAAATCAGGGTTATCCAAAGAGGAAAAGGGCAAGTCAAGTTATTCCTCTTTGCTGATGATATGATCCAAACCCACCTGGGCAACTTGGCAAGACCTCATCTCTACAATAAATCAAAAATTAGCCGGGTGTGGTAGCGCGAGCCTGTAGTTCCAGCTACTTGGAAGGCTGAGGCAGAAGGATCGCTGGAGCCCAGCAGGTCTGTCAAAACCCTGCTTGCACTGATAAAGGACTTTGGGAAGCTCTCAGGGTACAAAATGAATGTGCAAAAGACAGTTGCATTCCTTTATACCAACAACAAGCAGGCAGAGAGGCACAAATAAAAAGCACAATCTCATCCACAATAGCCACCAAAAAATGAAATACCTCAGCATCTTCCTAACCAGAGAAGTGAAAGGCCTTTACAATGAGAACTACAAAACACTGCTCAAAGAAATCCAAGAAGACACAAACAAATGAAAAAGATAAATTGTGAGTTACCTTAAGTGTGAGTTAAGATGCTACAGGCTGCATTATGTTTTGTATCTATCTTGGAATCTGAGGCATATAGCACAGAGAGGTTGGTCAGTAAATGGTGGAGGAACGTGATACAGAAACCATTATTTCTAATTAGAAATCTTTTTAAAAGCCGGGCTCGGTGGCTCAGCCTGTAATTGCGCGCCTTCGGGAGGCTGAGGTGAGTGGATTGCCTGAGCCCGTGGGTTCGAGACCCGCCTGGGCAGCGAGACCTCATCTCTACAATAAATCAAAA